>NC_142582.1:26498952-26672285 GCF_965207765.1 Zootoca vivipara | reverse complement strand
GCATGCAAGTTATGTAAATTGATGCAAATGTGAGGTTCATGAGTAGTTGTTATTGTCTAAAACACTCTTATTAAGAGCATAATTAAATAGTCTTGTTTTTTTGTTGCATCCTGAAATAATTCCATGTTGACTATACTTATTTCTTATTTTAGTTTCAATTTTACAATTAAAAAAGCAGTTCCCTTTAGCATGGTCAGATGAAAATGGAGACCAGATGCCTATATCTTTAATAATTGTGTAGAAGAGAGAATTTCAGCAGTGTGGCTTGCATGACAACCTGCTGAAATCCCCTCTTCTACCCAACTATGAAAGGGCCAGTGTGGATCTGCCCACCCTACTTTTTGTTATAGTATTATTACTGTATGAAACCATGATACAGCTACCAGCAGATCAGGTGTGTACATTATGTTTTTCTGATATCCTATATTGTAAAGATAGAAAGATGGGGCAGAAAAATACTGTGCATGCTTACTCAGAAGTATATCCTACAGTGTTCATCCTCCTGGGCTTCTTGCCCAGAAAATGGGCAAATGTACATAAAAACAATTACAACATCTGTTCCTTCCAGTCTGATGTACCTTTAGTGAAACTAGATTTATTTCATTCTACAGCTCAACTGAACAATTGTGACCTTTTGGGCACCACCAACACAAAATAGTATATTTCCTTTCAAGAGGTGCTACTATGTGCCCTATTACACTCTCTTAATTTTTAATCAATTCAAGTTCAGTCAATCAGACCCTTCTACCTAAAATCTGGAAGATTTTTAGAAACTTTTAGAAACTGGCAAATTAACCATGTGATATTTCCTGTGTATATTCATAATGCACATCCTCAAAAGACAAGTGATGTTGCAGTTCAGCTCTGCCACATTGCTACATAAGGGCTGGCTGGGCTTCTTTAGGAGGAAAGGTAGCAAATAAATAAATAAATAAATAAAATAAGGAATGATTTTTATATAAACCATTATTTCTATATAGCCAAAGGTGCCACAATGTAGAGCAACTCAGGAATGAAAACTCTTAATGACTTGCCTATAATTTTTGGCTCTGTCAGTGTGTACTGAATGTATTTAACGCCTTATCAAAAACTTTCCTTTTGAAGTACTGGAGATTCAAAATGGGCAGATTCAAAGAGAGTGCTTCCAACATAACCAGTGTGCACTGTATAAATCTCTGAATGTGCCACTCTTACTTTTAACATACACTCCCCCAATCCTGACCCCCGACAATCCCAGGCTTGCCTCATCATATGGGCAGATGGCACGCTCTGGTTTTAAGCATAAATGATATCCTTGAATAAGGCGAACAAATCTCGCGAACCTGGGATGTTTTCTCTTTCTGAGTTGCTTGGGTACTGCACAGTGTCCACTTCAGGCTCAGTTAACTAATAAGATTGTTATTATTATTATTGCAGCCTGTTGCAAGAAACATGCCACTTTCTCACTGAGAAGAAACCTGAAAGGTTTAATTTACAATTCATGAAATGTAGACTTGTACCTCAACCAAGATGAATGTAAAGTGGCTGTTTGCGTTTCGGATAATGGTATCCTAGACTTTTGCCTGATCATTGTGTTTGCATGTGAAATGTCTAATATACTAATTTGATGAATGAACTACACATAATTCCAAGGATTGAAAAAAGACTGAGATTTGTACTTTTTTATTCTTTGGACTTCACTGCTCACAATGCAATACATATAAGTTACTAAACAATTTTTTTCTTCCAAGGGAAAAAAAAAGAACAACCTAAAGATTTCTCTTATTTTCTGAATAGACTCATCATGACTTTGGTTTGCTTTTTTGCTTTTTGCTCTGCTAATTCTGCAGCGTTAATGCTAAAAAAAACCACCCCACCTCTGCAGTTTGGAATGATGCAAGCAAAGTATTTTACAATTTCAAACTATTAAAAAAAATAGGATGTTATGGTTCTATATACATGTATTGACTAAGCGTGATTCGCATAGATTACATATGATAGCTGTCTATGATTCAGTCTATCGGTGGTTTATAAGCACAGGAGCTCCATTTATGTATAGAAGCTCCACATGTGCATCGACCTCAGAATTCATTGCAACATGATCTGCATGTGTGTTCCATGTGCAGATGGACTAAGCCCATCAATTGGAATGAACGGGGCAGTCAGTGTGTACCAAAAATCTATTTGTGCATCTGATATACATTGTACTTATATGCTACTGGATTTCTTGGGATTTAGGTATGCATAGCTGCACTATGTAAAGTACCTGAGCCTGAACATCTTTACCTGGAAGCCATTCCCTTTGATTTTGGTTGAACTTCATTTCTGAGCATATACTTTGTACCAATCTGTAAGCAGAATATAGTGCAATTTATGATTTGTGGCCATTTCTATAAAACAGTGCTTAGCCAAAGCCTTTTCTAGTCTCCACTTAGGATAGATGGCTGCATATCAAGGGATACTGTTGCAGTGAATTCCCTGCAACTGTTTTTCTCTATTTTGTGGCAAAGAGTTGTGATTTATATACATTTGCACTTCATAAATGATATTGTACACCAGTTGTTCCTAAGTACAAAATAGATCATTTGAAGCTGCACTCAATAATGTGCTGGACTTTCCCAACATTGATCCCTTGCTCCCTGCTTGATAAAATGCCACAATATGTGTTATGTACTGAGCTGAATCCTAGAACAATAGGATTCAGAATCAGCGGGAGCTACCCAATCCAACTCCAGGTGGAAGTGAATCCGCAACCTGATTGGCCTGCTGGAGCAGCCAATCAGGCGGCTGGCAGAAGTGAATCTGCTACCTGATTGGCCTGTAGGAGCAGCCAATCAGGCTGCAGGCAGAAGTCAATCCATAATATAATTGGCCCACAGGTGTAGCCCTGAAGTAGCCAATCACGCAAGGCCCATTGTGTAAATAATGTATATAAGCAGATGGTTTGGGGAAAAGAGCCATTCGTCTTCTCTTCTCCTCCTTGATGACTATGAGCTGAATAAAGAGCATGAAATTCACTCTCGACTCCGAGTATATGTCACTGGCGGCGAGGATGGGATCCTGCTGAGCTGACCGCCACCACGCACTGCACCGCAGCACCGCCACCTGCTGCACCGCTGCATCGCACCGTGCATCCAGGCTTCAGCTCCAGGACCCAAGGAACCCAGAATGGCAACCGACAGCAGCTTCTCGCCATTCAAACCAGCATCAGGAGACTGGGAAGGGTACGCCGCCCGTTTCAACTTCCTCCTGCAAGTGAAAGAAGTCACCAACGATGCCATGAAGAGGGCGACATTCTTCAGCGTCTGTGGAGAGGAGACGTTTGAAATCGCCCGGGCTCTCCTTGCACCTAGAGATGTCGCCACCGTCTCTTACAAAACAATAATGGAACGGCTGAAGGAGCACTTCTCACCACAGCCCTCAGTGGTAGCTTGCCGAAATGCCTTCTACGCAAAGCGGCAAGCCCCGGGGGAAACCATAACTGGGTTTGTGACCTCCCTCCGCCAAGCCGCCCGGTTATGCAACTTCTCAGAATTGGAGAACATGCTTCGTGACCGCCTCGTCGGTGGCCTGAGGGACGAGATGTTGCAACGACGCCTCTACGCCAAAAAAGACCTCACGTTCCAGATTGCTCTGGAGGAAGCCCTGGCAACCGAAGCCGCCGAGAGGTCAACGCAAGAGGCACGACCGGCCCCGCCATCCCAACCGAGGGTCTACCACGAAGACCTCACCGACGAATCCGAATCTGACAGGGAGGAAGTACACCGAGTACAGCGGCGCACTCAAGCAGCACACACACCACAGCAGCCTCGACGAGAAGGAGGGAACTGTGCAAGCTGCGGGGAGAACCACGAGAGGAGGACCTGTCGTTTCCGCAACGCAGAGTGCAGGCAGTGCAGAAAATTGGGACACATCGCCCGGGTGTGTCGGGCTCGACTCACCCGTCGACAAGCATCAGATGACCGACCCAGGAGCCCCAGGTCACACGGCACCATGCACCAAGGCAACTCGACGGAGATCACGGACTACCAGGTATTCCAGTTGCCCCATCCCAGCACAGAGAAAATTTATATAGAGGTACAGATAGAGGGAGCCCCATGCCGCATGGAGCTGGACACGGGTTCAACTCTATCCATAATCTCGGCCCGAACATTAAGGGAACTGTGCCCTAATGGGGGTCCCAAACTAAGGCCGGCCCCATTCACCCTCCGGGACTTCCAGAAACGTAAGGTCCCTACTATGGGGGTGGGGACCTTCAGGGTGCAATATCGAGGGCGAAAGCAACAATTGGACTTGCTGGTAGTTAAGGGCCCCTACGTTAGCTTACTGGGACTGGCATGGTTTGGACCTCTGGGGCTAGCCGTTACCGGGGTGAACCGCACTAGCTTACAAGTGGACGTGGACGCCATATGCAAAGAGTTTCCAGGGGTTTTCGATGGGGCATTGGGACGATATACAGGACCCCCCATTGCCCTACAGCTGGACCCCGCTGTACGACCCATCAGGCACAAGGCCCGCCGGGTCCCGTTCGCCCTGAAACCCCGCATAGACGAGGAATTGGACCGGCTCGTGGAGCAAGGAGTGCTGGAGCCGGTGCCCAACGCCCCCTGGGAAACTCCAATTGTCACACCCGTCAAGCCTAACGGTTCGGTCCGCATCTGTGCAGACTACAAATGCACCATAAACAAGGCTCTCACGGCCCATGCATACCCAGTGCCAGTGGTCAGCCATGTCCTCGCCACCCTGGCTGGGTCAAAAATCTTTGGCAAACTGGACTTGGCCCAAGCGTATCAACAGTTGCCTGTGGACGAAGCCACAGCAGAGGCTCAGACGATTGTGACGCACAGAGGGGCATTCAGAGTTAAGCGGCTGCAATTTGGCGTTAGCGTGGCACCAGGCATATTCCAGAATCTAATGGACTCTCTCCTTAAAGGGATTCCTGGTGTCACCCCCTTCTTCGATGATGTACTGATCGCCGGGCCCACACCAGAGGAATTTGAGGACCGCCTCCGCTCCGTCCTGCACCGTTTCCAGACGGCGGGCCTCAAGGTGAAGCGGGAAAAGTGTTTACTGGGAGTGCCGCAGGTGGACTTTCTGGGATTTAAGGTGGACGCAGAAGGGGTCCATCCAACCGGTGACAAGGTACGGGCCATTTGTGAGGCCCCAGCGCCCAAGAGCAAGCCCGAACTTCAGTCATTCTTGGGACTATTGAACTTTTACCATGCCTTCCTTCCCCATAAGGCAGCGGTAGCGGAGCCCCTACACAGACTCCTAGATGAAAGGGCCCCTTGGGTGTGGGGCCAGCGACAAAGGGCCGCATTCCAGGCAGTCAAGGACTTGCTCGTCTCGAACTCGGTCTTAGCACACTTCGACGAGAGGCTGCCAGTGGTGCTGGCATGCGACGCCTCTCCCTATGGCATCGGCGCTGTCCTGGGACACCAACTCCCGGATGGAAGAGAGGTGCCGGTGGCATACTTCTCCCAGACGCTTGCTGCAGCCGAACGAAACTACTCACAGATTGACAAGGAGGGTCTGGCAATCGTGAAGGGCGTAAAAAAATTCCATGATTTCTTGTACGGCCGGCCCTTTACCATAGTGACTGACCACAAGCCGTTGCTTGGCCTGTTTGCCCCTGAGAAGCAGACCCCCCAAGTGTTGTCTCCACGTGTCCTCAGGTGGTCAATTTTCCTTGCCGGCTACCAGTATGCACTAATCCACCGCCCTGGGAAGGCGATGGGCCACGCAGACGCCCTCAGCAGGCTACCACTACCAGAAACAGGCCCCGACCCAGCGCCTGCGCAAGAGGTTATGACCCTGGAGCTGCTTCCCGACCGACCCATTCAGGCACAAGAAGTTGCGCACCATTCCACAAAAGATAGGGTCATCTCCCGGGTCCTGGACTGGGTGTGGCGAGGATGGCCCAGCAGAAGCCCCGGGCCAGAATTCGCTGGCTACACAAACCGCAAACATGAACTGTCGGCCCACAAGGGGTGCCTGTTATGGGGAAGCAGGGTCGTTGTTCCCCAGCCCCTCCGCAAAAGGGTCCTCACAGCCCTACACGAGACACACCCAGGGGTAGTGAGGATGAAGGCCCTTGCCAGGAGTTATGTGTGGTGGCCGGGGATTGACAGAGAGATAGAGGCCTGGGTCCAACACTGCCAGACCTGCCAAGAATCCCGCCCGGATCCCCCAAGGGCCCCAGTCCAGCCCTGGGAGTCCGCCCGACATCCATGGTCACGCTTGCACGTGGACTTCGCTGGCCCCTTCCAGGGAAAAACATTCTTCATAGTGGTGGATTCCTACACCAAATGGCTGGAGGTCGCACTGGTACCATCCACTTCTACGGCGGCAGCCATCCGGGTACTACGTAAGCTGTTTGCGACCCACGGGCTCCCTGACACCCTCGTCTCGGACAATGGAACCGCATTCACGTCAGAGGAGTTCCAGACCTTCACAGCGCAGAACGCCATCCGCCACATCCGCTCAGCACCATTCCACCCTGCCACCAATGGCCAAGCGGAGCGCATGGTGCGGACCACCAAGGACAGCCTCCGCCGCATGACACAAGGGGACTGGGAATACCGCCTTGCCGCATTTCTTCTAGCACAGCACAGCACCCCAAGCACAACGACGGGCCGGAGCCCAGCTGAATTACTAATGGGCCGGCGCCTTGCAACTAGACTGGACCGACTTCACCCCGACAGAGCTCAGGATGAGGTAGTGGTGGGGAAAGGCAGGAACCCCCGGACATTTGTGGCCCAGGACCCAGTGTATGCAAAGAATTTTGGGGCAGGCCCAGCATGGGTACCCGCCACAGTCACCAAGGTGACCGGTCCCGTGTCGTACGAGGTACTAACGGAAGGGGGGCAATGTTGGCGCCGCCACTGCGACCAGCTACGGCGACGATTCCCAGGAGGAACCCGGGAGGAGAGCGGGACAGAGGGGTCCCAAGGGGACAGCAGGGCAGTGAGGCCTGTAGAGCGAGAGGGGTGGGCAGGGGAAGCAGAAGCAGTAGGCACAGAGGGGCGCCCCGAGGCTGGAAGGACACCGGAACCAGAGCTACAACCTAGTGGTTCAGTGGCGCCAGACCAGACAGCCCCGGCACAGCCAGCAGCCTCGGAACACGAGCCAGAACCAGAACCCCTGACCAAGGAACACCCCAGGCCACAACGCACACGGAGGCGGCCAGCAGACCTTGGGGACTACGAATGCAACTTCCCGGGCAGGACTGGAACTTAGAGGGGAGGGGTGTTATGTACTGAGCTGAATCCTAGAACAATAGGATTCAGAATCAGCGGGAGCTACCCAATCCAACTCCAGGTGGAAGTGAATCCGCAACCTGATTGGCCTGCTGGAGCAGCCAATCAGGCGGCTGGCAGAAGTGAATCTGCTACCTGATTGGCCTGTAGGAGCAGCCAATCAGGCTGCAGGCAGAAGTCAATCCATAATATAATTGGCCCACAGGTGTAGCCCTGAAGTAGCCAATCACGCAAGGCCCATTGTGTAAATAATGTATATAAGCAGATGGTTTGGGGAAAAGAGCCATTCGTCTTCTCTTCTCCTCCTTGATGACTATGAGCTGAATAAAGAGCATGAAATTCACTCTCGACTCCGAGTATATTTCAATATGCATTTTACTACAAGGTGGCTAAGGTCATACTATCAGGAAACTGCTTACTGGTCAGTATTAGTAAGATTATTATTGGTAAATGATCAAGCCCAGGTTTTATTGTTCTGAGAAAAACAGGTATGTTGGAAGTACTGTACTGAGATAGCCTATTCTAATTTTGGATGGTGTGGTTACTATTTTTATATTATCAGAAACGTTCTTTTGTCATTGAACAAGAGTGCAATGCTTGCAGTCCCCTTATACTATACTTGTGTGAATATTATGTTGTTTTATATGGTTCTATACAGCTAGTGTACATGGGGATAGCATTCGTTCCCCGTTACCTTTATTTTGTTTATTGACATTAAAGTGCATTAAAAATTGAATTTGTGTTTCCTCTGGAAGTGTAAAACTAACAGTTTTTGTTTCTTATAAAAACAAGGGACTCAGATGAACAAAAAGATTATCTTGAATCTAATTCTGTTGCCCCTCTCCCTGCAAGTACCATTACACAGCTTTTTTTTAATAAAAAACAAAACAGAGCAGATTATAAATTATATTCTGATGAAATCAATCGAACCTGTTCATACCTCCTAGAAATCAATTTTTAAAACCCATGAAATGCCAAATAGTCTTCTGAAACAAAGTAATTTTATTGATCCAGAAGTTAGTCAAACCACCAGAAAATAGACTAGAAAGGGCTGATTGGTAGAAACAGCTTGAAGATAATCTGAGGCCTTTTTTTTTAGTAAGTTCAGAATGGTAACCAATTCTTTCTGCTGCTTAAATAAAATTCAAACTGGAACACCGCAAAACTGGTAAAGTACTTTCTTTATCAAACTAATATTTTAGCTGGTTAAGAGTTTGTGAAAAAGCTTGATTCCGATGAATAATGTCGACAGCATTTTAAAATTATTATTATTATTATATAAAGAATGATCTTTTTATAATAGTACATTGACACCAGTATGCGTTATTCACCATCTGCTTACATCATTCCCCACATAAAGATAGTTACTTACCAATGCAGCCATTTACTGATGTTATACACTGCCATGGTAATAACATTGTAGAATGCTACAGAATGCGATTATCAGCTCTACTTTTATTCACTATGGTACTCATATTTGTCTACTGCTGCCAGTGCAGCAGCCTGCTAGCTTTCCTTAATCACATCAGGAAACCAGTTGGAAGTTTGGATGTCATCACTTTTCATTATGGACGTAATCTCTTCCCCTCCAAAAATAGCATTTTAAAAAAATTGTGTTTTCATTGCTGTCGTAAAATTACACGCGGTTATCTAAATACTAAAGAGGACACATATGTGTACCATGCAAGAATAAAAAGTAGTTGAAAAAAATGCACACTCAGCTGTGCAAGTGCATTGGCAAAAGAGAATGCGAAATAATGGCTCCTGCTCTGGAATTAATACGCTGCTTTCCTTTCTGAAACCTCAGAAACTTAGAAGTACTTATACATTGATAATTTGTCTTTTCATGTCAACAGGAAGTAAAGGGTTAAACATGGTTTGCATCATATGCATACCGTACCTGCATCTGACATGAAAATGCTTCCTTCGGTTTTTGCTGTAACTTGGGGAGAATGCTGCAATTCACGGTGCTCTCTCGCTCTCTCTATATCTCTATCTTGCCAATTAGTGTTACTTCAGAACTGTCAGTTCAGTATGTGGCTTAGTTTCTTAGCAAATTGGTTCAAAATGGTGGTTCCTTCTATGAATATACCGAAACCCTTCCATCATGGGGGGGGGCGGAACCCCCCGTTTGATGCGGTTAATAATACTTATGGTTTCACATACAGGAAAGCAAACTGGCCTCTGCAGTTCTGCTCTTCATTTGAGAGCTCTTAATTACACAGAGAGCATTTTGGAATGCATTAAGTGAAACCCAGTCCTATAACAAATAGAATGGTAATTAACAGTTCCACATGGGGCTTTTATTTGCAGAAGCTAAATGCATCTAGTTCATCTGAAGGCAGCACAGTTGACGTTGGAGTTCCCCTAGTTGGAGAGCAACCTGAAGCCGAACCAGAAGAATCCCTTGAACCACGAGCCTGTTTTACAGAAGGTGAGGAATATAAAAACTTTGTTTTGTGGGGCATTTTGTTTTTGCTTATCTGTATTCCTGCCCTGTTATGCTAGCATTGATAATAAGTTGTGTTGTGCACAACTTCAGATCCAGCCTTTGCTTCCAAGGTAAATACTGTTGGTCTGTTACCCAGAGTTGCTTCTTGTGACCCAGCAATCCTATGAATATTTGACAAATTTCTCACATCCAGCTTACAAAAAAAGTTTCCTAGGGAAAAAAATCCAAGTTAATATACATTTATGCTTTGTGTGTTTTTGATTTTTGATTTCACACTTACGGAGTTCTGTGGAGGCAAAAAAAATTTGTGGGAAGAATTAATCTTCTGACGCTGCTTCCCAACTGCACACTGTTAGCTTATTCTAAACGAAGAAGAGTTGTGTGTGTTTCATTCAAACGTAATCAGGCTTATTATACAGAGCACAAACAGGAACACAAATTGCTTTATACGTCACGAGAAACGAAATGCTGCAGGCTGTAGTGTGCTTCTAGTCAGGGTGCCAGCCAGCAAGCCAGTCATGTCTTCTTTCAAGATGCACAGTTGCATTTCTCAGCCTCAAATTGTCAGCCAGTATTCTGTAGCCACTTGAGTATGCTCAGTCCTTCTCATCGGGCTGCCCTTTTTCTTAAAAGAAATTGTACTTCTGGTTTGTTTTTTTAAAAAAAATATTTATTGAAAAGTTTTTTCATACAAAATAAAAGAAAAATAATTTTACATAGCCAATACAAGAAAACAATAAAAAATAAAAATCGTAGCGCTAGGGGCCTCGGAACCCGAGGCAATCCCCGCCTTTCGGTGATGGCAGCAAACCGGAAGTCAGAAATTGTACTTCTGCAGACTGTAGGGTTCTGCAGACTTTAGGGTGCTTCCTACCCTGCTGATGCCTCGCTCTTGCGAGTGAATGGTGCCATTCAAAACCCACACTCAAAAATTGTATTGTATCAGGACACAATGTACATATTGTATTAGTATACAGTGGTACCTCGACATCCGAACGACTCGACTTCTGAAGGTTTCGACTTCGGCGCATGCACAGAAGTGTAAAATCGCGCTTTGCGCATGCGCAGAATGGGCGCTTCGACAACCGAAGACTTCGATTTACGAAGATGGCCGCGGAACGGATTGTCTTCATAAGTCGAGGTACCACTGTACAGTGAAATAAGTAGATCTGTTCCAAATGGGATCCACTTGCAGATTTCATGGCATGTAAAATAGATTAAGCTGACCTATCTTCCTTCCCCCACCCCCCTCCCCAAACAACTGAGCCAACTAGAGTGAGTTTTAATTTTAATGGACAAACTATTTTAGGACTGTATTTTAGTATAGAATATATTCTACTCAAGACTGACCATAGAAAATGTTGTTAATTAACTGTAGCTTCAGAATAACTTACTATGCTACTCTTGTTTGTCACATCCTCCTGCCGTATTTTGCCAGGCTGTGTTCGGAAATTCAAGTGCTGCCAAGTCAGCGTAGAAGATGGGAAAGGAAAACTATGGTGGAATCTTCGGAAGACCTGCTACAAAATAGTAGAACATAATTGGTTTGAGACTTTTATTGTCTTCATGATTCTTCTCAGCAGTGGTGCTCTGGTAATTTTGAAAACTGTTCTTTACCACAGAACCTTAGAGAGCAATCCATAGAGTTGTGTCAGGGGAGGGTGACCAAAGATGGAATAACCACCTTTCCCAGCGCTCTCCTGCGTTCACACACTGGCAAGGCAGAAGGGAGGAAATATTCATGTTCAGGAGGCTGAGTTAGTTTTCACTACTGGTGCCAACTATAGGGGACCCTTTCAGGGCCCTAGCACCCACAAAATAATAATAATAATAATAATTGGGTGCTCGGCACCCACACCACAGGGCTCCAACATGACCTCCGAGGCAACGTTGGAGGTCTTGTAAGGCAGCATACGTGGCCTCCAAGATCTGCAAGACCTCAGAAGCAACGTCCAAGGCTCTGCCTGTCACGACATTATGTTGCAGGTGCCATTGGGCACCCATAATCTAAGGCCCAAGTTGGTGCCCCTGTTTTTCACCTGATCTCTTTGGTTCATTTCATTTCCATTGTTTCTAATGTTTATACCTTCTTTCCAAGCCAGTGGAGAGCCAGTGTGGTGTAATGGTTAAGAGACTTGTAATCTGGGGAACTGGGTTCGCGTCTCCGCTCCTCCACATGCAGCTGCTGGATGACCTTGGGCTAGTCACACTTCTCTGAAGTCTCTCAGCCCCACCCACCTCACAGGGTGTCTGTTGTGGGGGGGGGGAGGAAAAAGGAGATTGTTAGCCGCTTTGAGACTCCTTCGGGTAGTGATAAAGCGGGATATCAAATCCAAACTCTTCTCTTTTCTTCTTCCAATGCCTGGGCTATTTATGGATAGCTTTACACCATCACTATCAATGAGTCAAGGCTACACTGTCCACTGACAGCAGAAGTTGGATTAGGGTAGCACATAGAACAAGAAAGACAAAGTGGGCCAAGTAACATGAAGATACGGGAAGAAGGAGTGGGGAAAACCCAGCCATATGGGTGGGGTATTATTATTATTATTATTATTATTATTATTATTATTATTATTATTTCTGCTAGAATCTGTTGACATGAACTGAAAGAAGTCTTGACATCATACCAGGCAGGTGTATCTGGGAACACAAGAGTTCCAACAGACATTTTCTGTTCCACTTTATTCCTCAATAGTACTTATCTGGAACATTATGTGTAGATATGGGTGCTGTACTTTAAGAAGAATGTAGGCAAAACAAGATGTTCGGAGAAGGGCAATGAAGATGGTCAAGGGCATGGAAAACAAGTACTATGAGAAAAAGCCGAAAGAACTGGGTACATTTATTTTAAAGAGGAAACATACCATAGTAGTACTTCACCCAAATTCTTGAAGGGTGGTCTCATATAAGAGGCTAAAGTCACAGAAGACTTTGGTTGAACATTAGGAGAAACTTCTTAATGATAAGAAGTTCAACAATGGAAATGGGACAGCAATCAGTTTGGAACGTTCCAGCTCTAGATTTTGTGCATTGCACAGGTGTTGCGCTAGAGATCCCACAAGGTCCTCTCCAACAATGTGACTCTTAACTGCTGAATAATAATAATTCTGCAGAATGGAGGAAAGGAACACAGGGAGATGCTTTAGAAGGTTAACCTGTGTCCATGTAGCCCAATATTTTCTACTGTGGCCTGTAGCAGCTCTCCAGGGTCTCAAAAAGACCCATTACTTGCTACCTAAACGTTGTAACTTGGTCCTACTGTGTGCAAAGCATGTTTTCGTTCCTTCCCCCATGAATGTCAAACAACAGAGAGGAAGAGGGGACTGAAGTTTCAAATACTAGAAAGGGAAACACAAATATTTCAAAAAGTAATGTCAAACTAAAATCCATCAAATGTGTGTGTTTGTGTGTGTGTATGTTTGTGTATTTGTTTACAGGCTTTTGAAGACATATATATTGAACAGCGCAAGACTATCAAGACCATGCTGGAGTATGCTGACAAGGTCTTCACATACATCTTCATTCTGGAAATGCTTCTGAAGTGGGTGGCCTATGGCTTTCAAATGTATTTCACCAATGCCTGGTGCTGGCTGGATTTCCTCATTGTTGATGTACGTATTCTTTTTCTAGGAGCTGAATATGCAATCTACCTTTATGGTGAATTAACTACAGTTACTGTGCCATGGATTTATTATTTTTTCATGAAATGTGGGGTAAAGTGAACACATTTGCGAGAATCATGAGTAACTTTAATCCAGAATTCCATAAAAGGATGGTATAATGTGAACAAAAGCAGTGTGGCTACTGGTTGCAGAAACCAGGGGTGTAATTACTTCCAGGAAATAGCCATTTGGGCCTTAGTAGTGTGGGTAGTGGTTGGGGTAATTATTTTCGTACTGCAGCATTGATGAAACCACTCCAAACTAGTACAAGCTGAATTTACAAGTTAAACAAAATAAATTGCTGTATGAATTTAATAAAAAAATGTGTCCTTCCCCATGTCATTAAGAAAAACTTCAGAGATAATGAAATCTATATCTACCTGTAATAAGGGACCCAGGTGGCGCTATGGTTAAACCACTGAGCCTAGGGCTTGCTGATCAGAAGGTCAGCGGTTCGAATCCCTGTGACGGGGTGAGCTCCCGTTGCTTGGTCCCAGCTCCTGCCAACCTAGCAGTTCGAAAGCACGTCAAAATGCAAGTAGATAAATAGGAACCGCTACAGCGGTAAGGTAAACAGTGTTTCCATATGCTGCTCTGGTTTGCCAGAAGCAGCTTTGTCATGCTGGCCACATGACCTGGAAGCTATACGCCGGCTCCCTCGGCCAATAATGCGAGATGAGCGCGCAACCCCAGAGTCAGTCACGACTGGACCTAATGGTCAGGGGTCCCTTTACCTTTACAGTGGTACCTCGGTTTATGAACACAATTGGTTCCGGAAGTCTGTTCATAAACTGAAGCGTTCATAAACTGAAGCGAACTTTCCCATTGAAAGTAATGGAAAGTGGATTAATCTGTTCCAGACAGTCCGCGGAGTACTTAAACTGAAGCGTTCATAAACTGAAGCGAACTTTCCCATTGAAAGTAATGGAAAGTGGATTAATCTGTTCCAGACGGGTGCGCGGAGTACTCAACCTGAAGCGTACTTAACCCGAAGCATGGGTGTAATTGGTTCCGGAAGTCTGTTCATAAACTGAAACGTTCATAAACTGAAGCGAACTTTCCCATTGAAAGTGAATTAATCCGTTCCAGATGGGTCCGCGGCGTTCGTAAACCGAAAATTCGTAAACCGAGGTGTTCATAAACCGAGGTTCCACTGTAATGGCATGGTACAAAGTTAGATCCATATCCATCTACTAGCATTCTGTGTACACGCACCTTTTGGCGCTATATTTTGGAATCCATGGTAAAGTTGTGCATGGTGAAACTCTGGATTGTTCTCAACATGGATCTATACAACAGGGACACCTACACACTTAGTCTTCCATGGATTGAGAACCCAGATGCCATGGGTGCCCTGATCTGATGGAAGCCTATATGCATAGGTATCTACGTATGAAAACTCCCCTTTTGCAGTTGTCCATACTCAACATGTGGAAGTTGCAGGTGGGGCTGGGGAAGCTGCACAATGTTTAGGCCAGGGCCAGCAGCAGGGCTTTGCATCCACTTCAACACACGGATTTGGTTAGAAAACACTGCGGTAAACCCCTTGCAACAAGCTGATGGCAGCAATTTGCATAAACTGACATAACATCCCAGTTCAAAAGACACGTGCTTCTACTTCGTCTTACACCTGAACGCAAACAACTACATGCATAATTCAGGGTTTGAAAATTATGCCCTGGAACAAGTGGCAGGCATTTTAAGCATGGTCTTGCACCTCTTCTTAAACACGGCATTAGCGTTGCACAGTCTAAAATCGAATTACCGGTATGTAGAAGCACTTTCCCTCTATCCAGAAGAAGCTGTTCACTTTGTAGAAACAGTGTGCGTGCCTTTACCCTTCCTCCACACAAGACACCTTTAAAATGCCGAAATATGTTCCATTGCATATGTTCCTCCAACATTTCTCTGATGAAAATACGGACGTCTGTAATGATAATTTTACTATTTATACCCCACACATTTTACTGGGTTGCCACAGCCACTCTGGGCAGCTTCCAACATATATAAAAAACATAATAAAATGTTAAACATTTTTTTAAAAAATCCCTATACAGGATTGCCTTCGGACGGCTCGGGGTTTGGATAACTCCATACCTTCCAACGTTTCTCCAATGAAAATTGGGGCATCCTAAGGGAAAGTCGGACATTCTGGGCAGGATTAAATCAGAAACCAGGATGGCTTCTCTAAATCTAAATCAAGGACATCCCTGGAAAATAGGGACACTTGGTGGGTCTGCCATTGCATAGTGGCAGATAACCTGTTTAAATTCACCAGCTGGGCCAAGGCAAAATTCTTTTTCAAACTCTTCTATACTGAGAATAACTAAAGCATTTACCTTTGTGTCCATTTTATCATGAGGTGCCCTTTGAGCCATTTGTCCTGCTACAGTGAATGACTGAGTTGATCTCTGCAAAGTTATAGAAAAAGTATGTGCTGAGTCTTATATATGTTATATAGCTTACAAGTTAATTTCTTTTTTCTTCATGTGTGCAGGTCTCTTTAGTTAGCTTAACAGCTAATGCCTTGGGCTACTCTGAACTTGGCGCCATTAAATCACTGAGGACTTTAAGAGCTTTGAGACCCCTAAGAGCCTTATCACGATTTGAAGGAATGAGGGTAAGAAAACATGGAAAGAGCTGAACTTAACATACAAAGCTATCATGATCATCTTCTGGATGGCATATTAAGAATACGAGCAGCAAGGTTTTCGGTAGAAATCCAGGACTTTACAAAGTGGCCCCGGCCAGCAAGCAGCTTTCTCTCTCAGCCTCTCTGCAACTTGAGAAAAAGAATACCTGCCAGGATCTTGCAGCATAAACTCAGCTAATGTTTGCACATTTGGAATAGACTATATAAATGTCACTAATTAATATATCACTAATTCCTTTTAAATAGTTTATTTATTTATTTATTTATTTTAAAAAGCTAAACTTCAGTTCCTCTCTTGTATTATTTTACTTTCCATATTTTTTAATCAGCTCTGAATTGTCAACTTCTAGATTATATTTTAATAGCTTGGTTTTAAGTATCTGGTATTCTTACCCTGACGCATCTAAATGCATGTGCACACGCATATGATTTGCAGGCACATGTATTAATGCATATTACATAACACATAATACATATGTATTAATAATACATATTGGGAGGAACTCAGTGTAGCGCTAAGGAGTTTGTTCCATCAAATCTTAACAGTCATGGGATCACCTGATAGGTCCTCTTACAAATCAATATCTATTAGAAATCAGAAGATGGAAACAGAAGCTTTCATAATGGTGGGTTGTAAGCAGTGAGGCTTCCAAAGAGCTGGAATCCGGTTGCGGTATCCAAATTTACAGATAACACCCAATGATTGAGAATGACAAAATCCCAAGAGTGCCAAAAGGAGGAAGAAATCATCCATAGCTTTCTTGTATTTAAATTGAATGTTTACATTCCTTTTCTGAAACCTTTAACATTTTGATAATGTACATAAGAATGTTTTTTAACATCCAAAAGAAAATAACTGCGGCTTCCGGTTCGTCGCACTGGTGAAGTTGGACGCAGGGACTTCGTGCTCCGAAGTCCCTGGCTTCGTGGAGGGGGGGGAAGTCCGCAGAGCGAGCGGACTCCCCGAAAAAACACCGGGTAGAGAGTCCCGGTGGCATAGTGCCCAGCTGTTTGCTCCGGACGCGAATCCTCTGCTGCCCGAGAGCTCAGTAGAGCAATCGAGAGCCAGCGGAGTGGAGTCGCGGGAGCCATTTTTGGGTTTCATCTTACCTCCTTGAAGTGAAGCTCCGAGTCCTCAGCCTGCAAGCGGCGGATTCTTCCAAGGAAATAAAAGACTTCTTCAAAGTAAGTCAAATCTCCATTCGGATCTTAAAAATTTTAAATTTGAAGATAGGAAGAGATTCTAAAGTAACGGAAGCCGATCTCTTCCAAATGGACAATCAGGAGGCGCATTAAACATTCCCAAGCCGAAAAGGGAAAACTTCTTTCAAGATTGCGGACCCGAGAGAAAGAAAGACTTTTCCAAACCTCCCCAGCCCCCGGTGTCATTGCCCCTTGAGGTTCAGCAGCAACAAGGGGGAGGACGCTTTGACAGCTGTCAAAAGCTGTCAAATTGTTAAAGGACTAAGAAAGACGATTTTATTCCTGTGAATTGGAAAAATTGATTCAAAAGGTTTTAAAAGGATTTAAGTGGACTGTAAATTTGAAATCTGATGAGGTTAAAGACAAAGGATAAGAACAGCCAAGATGGAGCCGACAACGTGGTAGAGAGGAATTTTCCAGTACCCTTCTGCCCTTATCTCTGGTCTGCCTGTGGTCAAGTGAACTATGAAAACAAAATTCTCTCGAGCTTTCCAGGAGGCTGTGCTGGGCTATCTACAAACATGGGAAGATATTTACAAGGAAAGGCAATGCTTCAATCCAACAGAAAAGAAGAATGAGGTGCAAGAGCAAGATTTAGAGGACAATTTGGATTATGAGATTGTGTGTGAGAAGCAACAATTTGAGGACAATTTGGAGACTGATTCAGACCATAAAAAATATGTGTTGGATGATGAAAAACAAAGATTAGAACAAAGAGATGAGGCCGACAAGGAGAAGCAAAGTGAAGAGAAGATTGATGGAAGTGAAAATCCTGGAGAGACTGAAATGTTGAATGGTGTTAGTGAAGGGAGGGAAAGGCAGAAAGAGGGAGGAGCAGGGGTCTGGAAGTGGATGTGGGAAAGAATTGGTGTGGGGTAAAAATTTTAGTTTAAGGTACTTTTTTTTGGTTTATGAACAACGGTGTCAGAATCTTGGCCTGCTAAAGGATATGCTGATCCAATTGGGAGGAGGGACATTGAGGGGGGGGGAAGGAGAGATTTTTATAGTTTAAGGTTAAGAGCTTTCTGGAGGGAGTAAAAAGAATGGCTGAGGAAATATGCTTAGAGTTTGTTTTTGAATAATTTTGGTGAGCAGGAGGTGTTTGGGTGGAAAACTGCCTGTCTCCCCCTTCTTACTCTTGGTACCCAGTGGCAGGGGGTGCCTTGAGGGGAGAGGGAAGGGTGGAGGGAAACCCAGACACAAAAATGGAACCTTTTAACTGCTGGACTCCTCGGGCTACCCCAGTGGCAGGGGGGGGGGGCTCAGAGGGGGACAGCATGAAGAAGGAGGAGGATTGTGTTAATATTATAAGAATAAGATTCTGAATTGGATTAGAAAACCCGCCATAACTATGTAAAGAGGTTGGGAAATCCAGGAGGAGGAGAGTCGTGGAAGCCACTAATATTTTTCCTTTTTCCTTTTTTTTTCTTCCCTTTTTATATTTTTGCTTTTTTTTCTCCTTTTTTTCCTTGTTTTTCTTTTTTCCAGTACAGTGAAGAAATAGCTGGGGGATAAGCCAATCCCCAGAGATCCTCCGCCTTTGTCCTCTCAGTGGCAGGGGGGGATGAGGGGGGAGGAAGGAGGGGGGAGGTCAAACCCAGCTTAAAATGGACCCCTTTGTTCCCCAATACCCATGGGTCTCACTGGTGGCAGAGGTGGGCTTGTGGGTGGAGGGAAAATGAAGGGACAGAGCTTATGTTGTATACTTTGTATGTGTTTTCTTTTTCTAAAATTAATAAAAATTATTTAAAAAATAAATAAATAACTGCACCAGCCTTCTGTTTAAAAATAAAAATAATAATTTAGTATTTATACCCCGCCCATCTGGCGGGGTTTCACTCTGGGCGGCTCCCAACAGAATATTAAAAACAGAATAAAACATCAATATTAAAAACAGAAAATAATAATAATAATAGAAATAGAAATATCCAACATGTGTGTGCTATTCTACATTGGACATGGCCCCCTAAATTTAAAGTAATCGGCATGCCTTTTGCCTCCTCGACTGCCACTTATCTCTGGGGCCCCACACTCCACATTTCATGCTGGCAGATGATAGCATATCTCTGGCACCATGTTTTGAGCTTGTCAAAGGATTCATACCACAAGGGAGTGGTGTTGCTGCAGGACTCAGAAAGGGGGAATGTAGGTCAGCTTTTGAAATGCAGCAGTAATGGAGGGAATAATATGACCGATCATGCAGCTAAAGGAGAGACATATTTCCCACAGACTCTGCACTGCCTGTGCCTTGAAGCCAGCTGTCTACTACACCGTGTAATAATACTTTCATTTGTCTGTCTGTGTACATATGGATTTATTTATTTATCACCGTTTTTAAAAAGAAGATGGGTAACCCTATTTTTAAGAGAGTATGAAAATGAAATAAAAGTGTGCTAAACAAAACAGTCCTATATTAAATGCTGGCTGTTGGGTGCTTACCAAAATTAAAAATGAAGCAGAAATTATCGTTTGCCGACTGGAGCCACACGGGTCACTCACATTGAGCCATTCTTTCGCCTTCCAATTCTACAACTCTGATTTGCACTATTGGCACTGGTGCAGATGATAACCAAGTGTCTTAAATGACTAGCGTGGCTGCAGCCTGCATATGTTACGAGCTCCAGCCGCACAGAAGTGTTTTCCTTGCTAACTATGTTACCAGGGTAACATGTTAACCAGGCTGCAAAACTATACTTCATATACTTCTACTGCTTGTCTATAGCACAATGACTATCCTTCTCAGCTGCCTGCAGAGATTTCTATGAAGCACATGGCAAAAGTGATCTATTCTGAGAAGAAATGCCAAAGCGAGGGGATACTTCATTTTCAGAAGTGATAAAACTCGAACTTCCTTGAAAGCCACTTCTTCTGACCTATGACCTCAACTGTGTGTTGGAGTATGGTGCTCTAAGTGGCCTAGACCAGGGTTTGCTAACCCTTTGAGGCTAATTTGAACTTTTAAGAAATCACTGTGAGCAATGGTCTCAAAATGTCTTCTGTAGGGGTATGGCATTACACAAAATGCCCCATTTGAAAGCAGAAAAAAGGCATCACTGTCAAAATTAGATGCACAAAAATCTCTTCCCTCACCAAATTGCAAACGTTGGCTTTCATGAGATGTTTTGCTGCCTTTATTTTTCTACATGATGTGCTCTTTATTTGTTTGGAAAATACAAACTCTGTATTGCTCCTATGTTTGGTAACATTGGTTATCTGTAGTTGACACTTCTCTCCTTTCGTTCTGTTTCTTAGTTCATATGGTTGGACTGGCAACCCAGGTTCCCCCACCCCCTTTGTATTACACTTCCTTGCTTTCTTTGGTTTTTATCTTACTTACATTTGAGTTCTTCCATGAGTAATGGAGGGCACATGTGTAACGAAGGTTTCAGAAGTTTTTAAAATTCATTTCAGAAATCCTCATCCTACGTTGATAAAGCATCTTCTTTTTTTGCAGTTATACAGTCAAACTTTCTTTCTACGGTGCCATTTGTTTTATAGGTGGTGGTGAATGCCCTCCTGGGAGCGATTCCATCGATCATGAATGTGCTTCTCGTATGTCTTATATTCTGGTTAATCTTCAGCATTATGGGAGTCAATCTCTTTGCTGGCAAGTTCTACCACTGCATCAATACCACAACTGGGGACATGTTTAGCATCGATGAAGTTGACAACCAAACTCAGTGTGAAGAGCTCATAGAAAGAAATGAAACAGCCCGGTGGAAAAATGTGAAAGTCAACTTTGATAACGTGGGGCTTGGTTACCTCTCTTTGCTTCAAGTAGTAAGTGGTTGTTATTCCTAGAATTCTTAACGTTAACTTCTTTAAAAAGAAAGAAAGAAAAAAGTTTAGCCGTGCTTTCTTTTATGCTGTCGTCTTCTTCTTTTTTACTGGAAAAATCCCACTAAGCTAAAATTTCTCAGAAGTGATTTCCCCCCAAAATTCTTTTCTTTTTCTCATTCTCTCACTTCACAACAGAAGGCCACTTTGCCAAATTTGTTCCAAATATTCTCCACCATTTTTTTCATTCAAGCTTTAGGGGTAAGACCCTTATTCTGTGGTAGAGCATCTCCTTTGTTTGCAGAAGGTCACTACTTCCATCCCTGGCATCTTCATGTCAGGCTGGGAATGTCTCCAGTCTGGAACCCTAAAGAGCAGCTCTTAGTTGGCTAGGTGGACCAGTGATATAAGGCAGATCTCTATGTCTTTTATGTTTTTGGCAGCAGACACCATTTTCCAACCACAGTGCCGTGGAATGACACTAGGTCTGGGGCACAGTGAAGGGTGGAAAATGGCGGCCACGCTTCTGACGCAAATGCTTCTACTGCTACAATTGCTGCTACCACTTTCACCAAACAACAGCAGTGAGACCTTAGGAGGGAAAGAAAGAGCTTGTGCTACTGACAGGTGAATCCCATCACCGAGAACCTGTTGGAGAACTCCCCCCCCCCCCTAAGAAAATTTGGTAAAATTATGTCTTCCCAATACATCTGCATGGAAATTTCAAGGCACTATCTGAACACAGCTTAACATTAAATTGAAGTGGGAAATCTGCCTACAGTGAACCAGCAGACTATCTGAGCTCAAAATGCATATATTTGCAACATTGCTGAGAAACCAGAACATTATGTCCAGGCAGTATTGAACTTTGATCTGAAATAGACACATAGGAGCACACAGCCCAGTGCAAATCTAAACCAAATCTTCCATAAAACTATGATGATGATGATGATGATGATGATAATTTATTACTTATACCCCGCCCATCTGGCTGGGTTTCCCCAGCCACTCTGGGCGGCTTCCAACAAAAACATTAAAATACACTAATTTCGTAAACATTAAAAGCCTCCCTAAACAGGGCTGCCTTCAGATGTCTTCTAAAAATCTGGTAGCTGTTTTCCTTTTTGACATCTGATGGAAGGGCGTTCCACAGGGCAGGCGCCACCACCGAGAAGGCCCTCTGCCTGGTTCCCTGCAACTTGGCTTCTCGCAATGAAGGAACCGCCAGAAGGCCCTCGGAGCTGGACCTCAGTGTCCGGGCAGAACGATGGGGGTGGAGACGCTCCTTTAGGTATACTGGACCGAGGCCGTTTAGGGCTTTAAAGGTCAGCACCAACACTTTGAACTGTGCTCGGAAACGTACTGGGAAACGTAGATCTTTCAAGACCGGTGTTATGTGGTCTCGGCGGCTGCTCCCAGTCACCACTCTAGCTGCCACATTCTGGATTAGTTGATTATTTGTAAAATGTGTACACAGAACAAACTAAAAAAAACTCCTTCCAGTAGCACCTTAGAGACCAACTAAGTTTGTCATTGGTGTGAGCTTTGGTATCTGAAGAAGTGTGCATGCACATGAAAGCTCATACCAATGACAAACTTAGTTGGTCTCTAAGGTGCTACTGGGAGGAACTTTTTTTATTTTGTTTCGACTACGGCAGACCAACATGGCTACCTACCTGTGTACACAGAGGCATTCATTTATTAATGCATGCCAATGGCATTATATATTTATGGTGCTGGACTACAACTCCATCATACCTGACCATTGACGAAGCTGCCCTGATGGGAGTTGGAGTCCAACAACATCTGGAAGGCCACGGATTCCCCACTCCTAACGTACAGTATTTTAAATCCTATTAATTCAGCTAGAAATTAATAGGATGTTGTCCCAGACCACTTTGAAGGGATTTATCAGTCCCTAATACATACATGGTATGCTTTTGTTCCTCAGTTGCCAAATTGTTTATGAAGTGCAGGCATTAAAAATGGTGTTCTATTTTCAGGCCACCTTCAAAGGTTGGATGGATATTATGTATGCAGCTGTGGATTCACGAAATGTAAGTGCACTACCATGGCATGAGCACACTTTTGCACTCAGATTTCACACAACTATTGTTTCGATTCTAATTTCCCAGGGTTGGTTCCCCCACCCACCGCCGCTGCCTTTTATTTTGAAATTTGCTGTCTGCAGGCCCCAAAGGGCTGTTATGTCTCCACAACTGATTTGTCTCTTAGCCACTACTGGTTATCTTGCCTATTCTCCCTGCTTCAGTCTCAACTGCTATTTTCCGCTCTCTGATCAGTCTGTCTTCTATGTGATCCTTAACTATACATGAGCCTGAAAGGTTCTCATTAAGAGTTAGGAGGTAGATATTCAAATACATTGTCATTGCTGAACAGCTATGGGCAGAAAAATCGCTGCAAGATACCATTTCAAAAATTGGAATTTTATAACAACAAATCTTGGGTGACAGTATAGATTTATATCAGGGGTGCCAATGGGGTGCCATCCAGGTGTTTTAGACTACAACTCCCATCATTCCTAGCCATTGGTCATGCTGACTGGGGCTGATGGGAGTTGGTTTCCATAACATCTGGAGGGCCCAACATTGGATACCCCTGCTTTATATTATTATTATTTTTAAAATAAGTCATCCTGCAATAATTTCACATGTATTTCTTAGTGTAATTGGAATTTGCTCCTTCCTTATTTGTTTTTCTCCACTCTCCCCTTTTGTGTACCTGCCATCTTCTCTAGTATTTCTCTGAATATATTATTCTGTAGACCTTGATTGCCTTTAACCAATATTTATTTATTCATTTATTACATTTATATTCTTCCTGTCTTCCCTGGAGCTCAATGCAGCTCCCATTTGCTTTCCCATTTGACCCTCACAACGGCCCTGTGTGGTAGAGTTAGAAAAAGAGCCTATGACTCCCCAAGGTGTCTCTCTCACACACAAAGTTTCATGGCTGAGTTAGCAAAAGCCATATAAGTCTAGATTGAAATCTAGGTAGGTAATGGAACTAAGGTGGAGGAGCAGAGAGAGAAAATGTTGAATTATAACTCAGAGTAGAAAGATAAATGTATGGTTCAATGTTGTGTACCAAAATACGGTATTTCAGTTTAGAGTTTTCCATTTGTAGATATGAAGTCAAAATAGATTCTGGGGAAGCGCAGCTCTGTGGCAATTCTAAATAATTATCCTGGATAATAGCTAATCATATTAAATGTTGGCTTAATGCATGTTTCCTTAAAATGTCTTTGTAGGTGGAGAAGCAACCTCATTATGAGGATAACCTGTATATGTATCTTTACTTTGTCATCTTTATCATCTTTGGATCTTTCTTCACTTTGAACTTATTTATTGGTGTCATCATAGACAATTTTAATCAACAAAAAAAGAAGATAAGTATTCTGTTGCTGTGTTCTGAACACACTGTCAAGTGATAATGATTCAGTGTCTGTTGTGCTGTGTTTGCCGTCAAGATTTGCAACTGTCTTTTTTAAGAAGATTTTTTAATAAGGTTAGGTTCCCCCCCCCCAAAAAGTGCAGAATGTTCATTTCCAACAAATCCTAAATCTATATCCATAATCAAAGTGAAGTCACTCACTTCGGTTGAACCATATTAGTAAATGCTAATAATATGAGGGAGGCAGAGGGGGGAAATATACTGTATCTGAGGTACACATTTCTTATGGACATCTTCTGAAGACACAGGAAAGCCTTAAGGAAAATAGAGATTTAGGAGGGACTTTGTGACTTTGTGTACTTTCTGCTGAATTTATTATTTTTCCAACCTCTAAAGGCAAGGCTTGCAATGAAAATCCCCAGGCAAAGCAGCTCCTATGCTTTTGACAGCCCTACAATGTGCAGAAAACAGCTGGGGGATTGTAGAGCATGAGAACTAACTTCACCCCTTGCTAATGTCACCCAATGATACTAATAATATTATAATAATTTATTATTTATATCCCGCCCATCTGGCAGGGTTTCCCCAGCCACTCTGGGTGGCTTCCAACAGAAAAATGAAATAAAATAATCTATTAAACAGAAAAATGAAATAAAATAATCTATTAAACATTAAAAGCCTCCCTAAACAGGGCTGCCTCCAGATGTCTTCTAAAAATCTGGTAGCTGTTTTTCTCTTTGACATCTGATGGGAGGGCATTCCACAGGGCGGGCGCCACCACCGAGAAGGCCCTCTGCCTGGTTCCCTGCAACTTGGCCAGTTTTTGCACACAGAGAAGCAGCAACAACCAGTAAAAGTAGGCAAACCCATTAAATACACCAGAGCCTGGTTAGAAAATAATTTGGCAACCCTTATTTTGAACCTAATAACACTTAATAAATTAGGGTTCAAAATCTTAATCCCTTGCCGTCAGCAGTAAGCCTTGACAGAGCAGTGCAACCAGGGCTGCATCCACATTCTCAGATCAACCAGAGCAGAAGTTGGGGGTTTTTTTTTGGAGGATTCCCTTCACTGCCTCCACTCCCAGCACTGTTCCTTCAGTGATGAAAGCAGACTCACGCAAAGGGAATGGCACACTAACCTCCTTTCTCTGATCAAAAGAAAGGGGCCAGGATGGGCAGTTTTTGGAAGGGGTGGCTACTATGTGAGCACATACAGAGTTCTCACTATGTGAGCACATACAGAGTTCTCACAATAGCAAAGGGAAGGGGGACCAGACTAGGGAACATGTATTCAACTAAGTCTTACTCAGAGTAGACCTAATGAAATTATTGGACCTCAGCAATCAGGACCGTTGACTTCAGTTGGTGTTGTTGGGTATGACTTACTTTCATTCAACGCATAAACCTCTGAAAGCAAGGGCTGTGCCTTGTACCTTGTTAACAGTTATCCGCACTTTCTCCTATGCCAAGACCCAATGAAACAGCAATATCAAAGGCAACACGATGACCATGTGCAATATGCAATATGAAAATCTTTATAGAATTTCCTCAGAACATCACACGTAATAAACTGAATTATTTGAAAGTCTCTGCAAGTCTCCAAGACCCAATGAAAGGCATTGGTTGTTAAGTAAGAATAGATACAAAAAATAATAATCGTTTGCTTGCTTAACAAAAAAAAAAGAGGTATCCGGTTGTAACCAGGTTTGGTTTCATCCCTTTACTTTGGAGGTCAAGACATCTTTATGACAGAAGAGCAGAAGAAATATTACAATGCAATGAAAAAACTGGGGTCCAAGAAACCACAGAAACCAATACCAAGGCCAGCAGTAAGCCTCATTAATTTTCCAACCATTATATATATATTAAATAACAATGCCGAGTAAGTGGGAATGCAGTCGGGACACAGATTTACACTCAATCAAAATTATATCCAATGCAAGATTAAGAACGTATTTCTTGGGCGCTGCCCTGAGTGGGCACTAGAAAGGTGGGGAAGAAATATTGTATATAGATAACTAAGAACATGAGAGGATCCCTGCTGGATTAGATCAAAGGCCCATCTAATCTATCTTTCTGCTGTCATAATAGATGCCCATGGGAAGCCTGTAGGCAGCGCAAATGCACTGCTATATGTTTCCTGTGCCATTTAGGTAAGGATTTAGAGCTCACACAGGGCAGCCATTGATACACTTCCTTCACATGCCAGTGTTGTCCTGTCCCACCTCCCAGGAGGGATAATACTGGCATGGGAAAAACTCGTGTCTTTTTGTGACATAGGGTCTTGTTGCATTATGGTAGAGGTGTGACTGTAAGGCACTCAGCAGCTCCCACTATACTGAGGAATGGCGCCCTTAGTGCATCTAAATTTGGTTTTACCTTAAACAGTTTGCCGTAGAATGAATTACAAATGTCCCGTACAAGGTATCTACTGGTAAACTGTGTAAATCATGAGATATTTGAATAAGACATTGTTTTCTTCGTCTACAGAACAAATTTCAAGGCATGGTCTTTGATTTTGTAACAAAACAAGCCTTTGACATCAGCATCATGATTCTTATCTGCCTTAATATGGTTACCATGATGGTGGAAACAGATGACCAAACTGATACAATGGAAACTAATCTATACCGAATTAATCTGATCTTCATAGTCCTTTTCACCGGAGAATGTGTCTTGAAACTGATTTCACTCCGCTATTATTATTTCACCATTGGCTGGAACATTTTTGATTTTGTGGTTGTCATTTTATCCATTGTAGGTAAGAAAAATTACATTTCAATAAAACATTAAAATGGTGCTTAATAAAAATTTTGGAAAGTTAATGGGAAATATGGGGGGAAACCTTTTCAATATCTTAATTAATCTCTAATTGTAATTTTCTGAATAATGTAGAGATCGTTTTTCATTTTAAACTCTGGGTTGCAATTTTTAGCATGTTATTAAGATTAGATGTTGCATTCCCTTTTTAAGTAACCTATTTATAAATTTTGTTTTTAGGTATGTTCCTAGCAGAGATTATTGAGAAATACTTCGTATCACCCACCTTGTTCCGAGTGATCCGACTTGCCAGGATAGGTCGCATCCTGCGTCTCATCAAGGGTGCTAAAGGGATCCGCACTCTGCTTTTTGCCTTGATGATGTCTCTCCCTGCCTTGTTCAACATCGGCCTCCTCCTTTTCCTGGTCATGTTCATCTATGCTATATTTGGAATGTCCAACTTTGCCTACGTGAAGAGAGAAGTGGGCATTGATGACATGTTCAACTTTGAAACTTTTGGCAACAGCATGATCTGCCTTTTCCAAATCACCACCTCTGCTGGCTGGGATGGGTTGCTAGCTCCCATTCTCAACAGTGGGCCACCAGACTGTGACCCTAACAAAGACCACCCAGGAAGTTCAGTGAAAGGAGACTGTGGCAATCCTTCCGTTGGGATTTTTTTCTTTGTTAGCTACATTATTATATCATTTTTAGTTGTAGTAAACATGTATATTGCTGTGATTTTGGAGAACTTCAGCGTTGCTACAGAAGAAAGTGCTGAGCCTTTGAGTGAGGACGACTTTGAGATGTTCTATGAGGTTTGGGAAAAGTTCGATCCGGATGCAACTCAATTCATAGAGTTTAGTAAACTCTCCGATTTTGCAGCTTCACTGGATCCTCCCCTTCTAATACCAAAACCAAACAAAGTCCAGCTTATTGCAATGGATCTGCCCATGGTAAGTGGCGACAGAATCCACTGCCTTGACATCTTGTTTGCTTTCACAAAGCGTGTTTTGGGTGAAAGTGATGAAATGGATGCCCTTCGTGTTCAAATGGAAGATCGGTTCATGGCAGCCAATCCTTCAAAAGCTTCTTATGAACCAATTACAACCACATTAAAACGAAAGCAAGAGGACGTATCTGCTGTCATCATTCAGCGAGCCTTCAGGCGCTACCTCTTAAAGATAAAAGTTAAAAAAGTGTCCTGCCTATTTAGTAAGGATCGAATCAAAGCTGGAGATGACACTCTTATCAAAGAAGATATGATCATTGATAAGCTGAATGAGAATTCCACCCCTGAAAAAAACGATATCACCCCTTCCACCACCTCTCCACCTTCCTATGATAGCGTTACAAAGCCTGATAAAGACAAATATGAAAAAGACAAATCAGAAAAGGAAGATAAAGGTAAAGATATCAGGGACAGTAAAAAATGAGCAAAGCGAATGATTCCCTTTGTGACAAATTGTTTACAGCTTGAGAAAATAGAGTATTATTTCAAAAGGACTCCACGAGGAGGTTTATGCCAAACTGACTGTTTTTGCACACCACACACAAACACACACACACAAATATATCTATAAATATATATATATATATACAAATGTTATATATATACTTAAGGCCAGTGCCTATTAACAAGGCAGTGACCCCCTCGTCAATCCCCATGCTGCTGTGTAAAAACAGGATGGCTACTTTGACAGGAGGCTACTGTTTTCATTACCAGCTGACACTGCTGAAGAGGAAAGAAAAATGGCTACCCAGACTGTAGGGACCAGTACAAGAGGTGCAAACCTAGAATTTATGTGTGTTTAACATAAAACACTCAAGTACAATAACTGTATCCACTGTTTGCATTCCAACTGCCACCTTTTGCCATATTTTTACAACAACAAAAATCAGTGTTGGTGAGGTTGTCATTTTTTTAATTCACAGGTTGTTTACTATTATATGTGACTATTTTTGTAAAACGGGTTTTATGTTCAGGGGTGGGTGGGTTCAGGGTAAGGGGGGCCATGAGGACCAGCTGTTCTGTCTGATTCTCTTGTACAGACAGAAGAAGTGATTTGCATGAAGGCATGCTGCACTTAGAGACCATGCATGGAAACAAGTAAGACTTCTTTGCACAAGGGTTTTAAATACTTCCATGTTTCAGGATGGCTCCAGATTCTGAGGTGCTTAATAAAAGTATACATCTTTACGTCTCATCCTGACAATTCTTAAATGTGCCTGTAAGTCTCATAAACTCAACAGTTACTCGACAGAAGTATTTTTGTCCCCTTTATGTACCGTTCTGTTGTCAAGTTGACACACACTTAACTAAATTTACAGTTGGATGGGGAAACTGGGTGGGGGTCTTCTTTAAGTGTTCTTTAGGAAACAAAAATGTGCTCATCTGGAGCACTAAACTATCCAAAAGAGGGGGGAGAAGAACCTGACATTTATAAGTTTGTTTTTGCTTTCTCCTGCAGTATTGTTTAGCCATCTTCTGCTCTCAGCAAGGTTGACACTGTATGTGTCAATGAGATAATGCTGTCTATGTAAATAGTTA
Organism: Zootoca vivipara; assembly: GCF_965207765.1. Classification (NCBI taxonomy): domain Eukaryota; kingdom Metazoa; phylum Chordata; class Lepidosauria; order Squamata; family Lacertidae; genus Zootoca; species Zootoca vivipara. The sequence continues at coordinate 26,642,570 of NC_142582.1, read as the reverse complement.
ATTTAACCCCGTGGTGCATGTTTGAGCAAAGGAATAATGACCTGTGCACAATATTTATTGCATCAAATATGTACCACAATAACTGTAGTTCGCAAGCCTTGAACAGGAAAATATGATGTATTCTGTACCATTATAAGTAGTTTGGAGGCTATCACTGATGCATGTTGTTTATCTTGCCTTCGCCGCTGTATTTTTCTTGGATTTGTTCAGAAATCTAATATGGGAAGCCATATGTCAGTGGTAAAAGTGAAACAAATTGTTTAACCAGATATCATTCCTCATTTCATCAAGCAATAGTTTTCAGCTATCCGGTAAAAAAGAAAAGAAAAGAAAAGAAAAGCTTCTTGTTCTGCCCTTTATTCTTCTCTTGAATTTTAAGTGAGTATTGTACAGTGTGTAGCCAGCTGTACACATCATGTTGCAAACTGCTTAAATCTTTTCAAATACATGGTTAGGATTTTCTAAGAAAAAATATAAATAGTGTACAAATGTCATTCAATTTTATTTTTCAGCATTTTGTACATAAATGGCAAAACAAAACTGATCTTCAGGTCGATGTCACAGGCAGTTTCTTACTTTCTGTCCATAGCACTTTTTAATTGAAGAACTTCACAAAGTAGAAAATAATGAAAGGAGAGAATGGGGATAATGTTAGGTTTCTGGGTTACCTTTTTTTTTAATTAGTACTGTATTTTTGCACACATCTTAATGTGAATTTTCAGATGGAGTCCAAAATGCACTTGCTTCCAAATAGCTATAACTTGTAATTGAAATGTGGTGGGAAAGATTTGTTTGAATTCCTAGCACTGCCTGCAGAAGCAGTTAGTCTTATTATCCATAAAATCCTTGATCTTTTCCAGTGTTTGTTTACATAGACTATTCTTATTCTTGTTGATTCATGCTGCACTAGAAGTCTTCTAAATATTATATGCGGTTCTACAATTATAATTTCTCCCCCTCCACAAGAACCAAGTAGCGAACTTGTATATCTGATCACACCAGGACATTTTCTTTTCCCGTATTCCATTCACAGGCAAAAATTAAATGTTAATTCCTCCTTTTACTGAAACTGTTGACTTTGTGTGTTGGTGAACTGCATGCAGGAAAATGCTATTACCATAAAGAACGGTAAGCCACATTACAGTTGAGCCAAAAGAATAAAGACTTCATTTTTTTTATTGTACTTAATGGTTCTGTCTTTGTTTTGTTTGTTTTTTTCTTTTACTGTAAAATATTTTCAGATGGCTAGAATTCTGACCTTAAAGAGATGTTCACGAATATAATAAAAATGTGAGGTTTTTGATGTTTCAGTCTTAAACACAGTTGTCGGAGCACATCACATTTGGCATGAGAATGTCACTGAAAATGGACTCCTTATGCTGATACTCATCTGAGCCATAGAGCGTAGAATAGTGGGATAGTCCATCACTATACGACTCTGAATCTGTGCCCTTTGTGACAGGATCATGCTCATTTTCATTATGAGTGGCTAAACAGACTTTCACTTCACATTTCTTGCCTCTTACAGGTTTGCATCAGGCATGCAGGTATATTCGATGACTTGCAGCTTTATAAGTGAGCTGATTCCACGGGAATATTGTGCCAGAGTGGGTATGAAAGTTCTGTCCATGGCATTTATTTATTTAAAAGGCTTTAGCCCATTCTTTAGCTAAAAAGACTCCCCAAACAGCTTACATACAATCAGTAACAGAGAATGGAGCCCTTCCCCACATGTTTACAATCTAGAAAACGTCAAACGAAAGGGCAACAAGATGAGGGAAGAGGAAAACATGCAAAGTCAGGACCTGTTTCTTACTATACAAAATTCTTACAACGCGCATCTTAAGTAGAATTAGTTCGGGGAGAGCCAAATGGAGCTTGTATTTCAGCAGAACTAGTGGAGTGAATCTTGCCTCCCTATCTTTTCCTCTCCTGCAGCAAGATGGAATAGTGGCCATTACATATTATTTAGCCCATGAAACCCCAGTTCTGAAGGAAATGTTGACTTCTTATTGTAGTCATCAAGATGAAATCATGCATGTGCAAAGGTGCCTTTAGATCACAGGTTGCCAATGTCTTTTGTCCTGTCAGCACATTTGCAAACTGGAGCAGCACTCATGGAAACACACACACAATCACACATACATGCACCCAGCCATCCAATAGTTAGGATTGACCTGGGGGGGGGGGAACACACCAATTGACTACAACAGAGTGGTTTCAAGCCTAATTTTTACTGCAGACAGAGGGTGCCCAGGAACACCTTTGTGAGTACAAGTGCCCCATTGGCACACCCTCCTTAGATTGCCAATATTTTATATATGCACCTTACAAATTTGCACTTTATACAGCCATTATTGTTATCTCAAGGAAATGGGATTTGGCTGAATTAACCCTCTTCCTTCTCATATCTATATAACACATTGAGGTTGGGTTTCCCCCCCCCCCTCCAGCGACAAAGAATACATCATTGGTTCTGCTTAATAATTGGTTACTATTTCCCCTGCCCTACAAGACCAAAGCTGAGAATTAATGCATCATTCGGATAAAGGATCGGGAGAGCGTGGATGCCACCGCCCTGTAGCTTTCGGCAGCAGCTGTCTGCCAGTGACTGGGCGGCAGCTGTCTCCTGGTGACAAGAGCGATGACTATTCTGTAGACTTGTCATTCACAGCAGTGCCTAGAGTCAGACTGTGATCTCTGCACATCAAGACTGAAAGCTGCTCACATCAGAATGAAGAGTGCTCCACTATGCATCCTTGTAAACAGAAAGATCCACAGGCCCCTTACAGGAAAAGATGTCACATGGCAGACTTATGGCCTAATTTCAAGGCTTACCTCAGCAACAAATATATTTCTGGGACAGGGCTGCTCAAATGGCGGGGCTGAACACCATGGGCGTACCCAGGATCAAAACTAGGGGGGGGCAAGGGGAGGGTCCAAGGCACGGAAGGGGAGGGGCCACAAAGTGGGCGGGAACAGCGAACTCGCGCTCCGCCGGGCTGTGCCCCTCCCTAGAAGCAGGGCTGGTGGGCGGAGGCGGAGCCCAGCGGAGCGCGAGTTCAGCGTTCCCGCCCGCCGCGCCGCGCTCCCTGGTTCCCCGCCGCGCTTGGCCTTGCCTGAGGGCGCGCCGGGGAGCTGGAGGGAGGGTGCGGCGCGGTGCGGCGGGAATGGCGAACTCGCGCTCCGCCGGGCTGTGCTCCGCCTCTGCCCACCAGCCCTGCTTCTAGAGTAGGGCAGCTGCCCTAACTTGCCGAATGGTGGGTACGCCCTTGCTGAACACCATCCTGATTCAGTATGGCAGCGTTTCTCAACCGCTGTTCCGCGGCACACTACTGTGCCGCGAGACGCTGGCTGGTGTGCCGCGACGTGCGGCGACGAGAAGGGCGATTTGCAGAACTACCGTACCTATGTGCGGAGAACCTTCTCAGCATGGCTGCGTTTGAGCGCGCCCTTCACAAGATGGCGGCGATTCCTGTAATAACCCGCCTGCCTGCCCCGCCCGCACCACCACCACTCTCCGCTCTCTCTTTTATCTCTATGGTTCCTCCTCGAGCGTCCCTTTGACTTAGTTGTCTATGGTCTTCCGCACCCAATCGAAAGCCGCCGAGCGCTCCCCCTCCCCTACTCACCATCTCTGCAGCCGCAACCTCAGCCCAGACCCCCCAGAGAGGAAAAAGCAGCAGAACCCCCAGTATCCCAACATGCACCGCAACCTCGGGACAGCACAGCCGGGTTCGACGGGAGGAGCGGAGCCACGTGGAAATGAAATGATGCATTTTGTAACGCATAAAAATCGCACAGGGACTCCATAGGTGCAAAGAGAAGAGCCTCTTTTGTCCAGCCAGCATCCAAACTGTCACTCTGTCAGGGAGTGAGCGGCCTCTTCGGCGAGGAGCACGTGCTGGCAGAGAAATCAGCGGCTTGTGAAGCCTTATTACAGGAGATTGCAACCAACACAGCAATTGGCAAGTGTTTCTTACAGTCATAATTATAGTCAATATAGGGCGGCACAGAGTTAAAATTTTTAACTTTTTTAATGGTGGTGTGCCGCGTGATTTTTTTCACGGAACAAGTGTGCCGTGGCCCAAAAAAGGTTGAGAAACACTGCAGTATGGTACAGTGTTAATGTGGTAGTGGCCCAAAGGCTTGCAACATTAAGACAGTGGTACCTCTGGTTAAAAACTTAATTCGTTCTGGAGCTCCGTTCTTAACCTGAAACTGTTCTTAACCTGAGGTACCACTTTAGCTAATGGGGCCTCCTGCTGCAGCCGCACGATTAGTGTTCTCCTCCTGAGGTAAAGTTCTTAATCCGAGGTACTGCTTCCGGGTTAGCAGTGTTTGTAACCCGAGGTACCACTGTACTAGATTAGCAAAATTCATGGCCTGCCGGGGGTGGGGGGGGTTGTTTCTTGTCACTATGTCCCACTTTTTACAATTAGCCCTTCCACTCTGATCAAGTACAGCAATAATAACACCCAAGTTGCTTTGAAGATGATATATCACAAATAAAAATCAATGGCAAAAAATACAGGGTGGGGGGAATTCACAGTCTTAGAGCAGCACAGCACTGGGACCCGATTGTTCCTACAATGCATCCAGCATTTTTATCCAAGACCACCAGGGCCCATTCCAACTCCCTCTCTGTTTGTCTCTTTCCTAGATTGCCAACTCTTGAAATAAAAGAAGCTGGCTCCTGGGTAGAACCTAGCAGCAGAACTGGAGCTACATGTTTTTGGTTGCCATACGTCCCAAATTTCCTGTACATAGCCGGTATTCAGCTCTTGTAAACAGCGTCTAGGCTGAAATCCGAACACATGGCAGCTCATGTCGGCAGTGTAGATTTTGGCAGACTTCATTAAAATTGGCTCCAAAACACTCAACAACTGTGCCCCAAAAAGCTCAACAACTTTTGTGTCTGGAGGACACACATGTATACAAGCAATAATTATCGCATAAGCAAAGCAACATTAGAAATGCCTTTTTAAAAATTGAAAGAATGCTTTTCAAAATTACTATTGAATTTATTGATGCAGATATGAGAAGCAACAACATGCATGCTATGGACAGCAGGAAGGTTTGTCACCCGAATGTGTGTGTGTGTGTGTGTGTGTGTGTGTGTGTGTGTGTACAATCTAATATAACATTTATGGAAAAAAACAAAAATGACACACCCACCATATAAATAATATCAATATTAAGTACTGTGTATTGAAATAATAAACAAAAAAATATACTACCCACTAATTAGCAGATAAACAACTTTTTTCCCCTTTACCCTCCCCACCCCACCCAAAATCTTGGGTTTAATGTATCAAAGTGGGGTTTTTTTTGTTCACTTGTTTGTTCAATTGGTTGTAAGTTGCCCTGGGCAAGGTAAAGTGACTAACTAATTAAGTAAGTAAATATTAAACTTCATTCAGGAAGATAAACAAAGTGACCAATAGGGAAAATAACAAAGAAAGACCATGTTGAAACTACTGAGCACTGACAATGAACAAAAACAAAGGTCGATAATCTGATTCCTCTCAGTGAACTAAGGCCAGTGTTCACGAAATGGGCCCCAGAGGCGGAAATCTGAAAATTGTGTGTGAAGACCTTTAAACCTCCCCCTTAAATAAATTCAGACAAGACTCAAATTTTGGTTTGGTTTTTGGCAGAATTTAGGCCACAACTTTATTGATTACAGCAAGTGAGTGGTTGCATAGGCTCTGGTTCGACTAGCTCAAAAGCTCTTCAGGAGGGGAAGGGAAAGGCAAGGTGATGGGGGAATTAATCGGGAATAAACGGCTAAAGGAGAAATCAGGGAAAGAAAGGGGAATAATGGAAACAGATCACCAGTGGAATCGTTGAAGGTAGATCGCTCTCTATCAGCTTGCAGCGGACACAATGCTGTTGTTCCAATGCAGGCACCGAAAGAGGAAGCTCTATGTCACATGCATTGGTATATGTAGGTCCCTTGATCCGATTAGCCTGCGTCCCATTGGCCTGATTGAACCCTGCATCAAGGGACCTACCAATTGGGTGTTGTGGCTATCCAATCGTACCCACCCACAACACAAGGGTTTGGTTGCCAGGTCTCACCGCAACACGTGCCCTCTTTAAGGGAGGACCCGATTTATTGCCTCTGCGGTCTAAACAAGCTTTACTATGTGGGGATTTGCCACAAACCCTGGGTTTTTTTCTCCCTATCAGCCCTTTCTATTAACAGTTTTAAGACATTTGAAAGGTGTGGAGAAGAGCCTCCAAACAGTTTGCCTCACACAGAAGGAACACAAATGGGAGCAATTTAAAGATGCCCCCATTTGGCAGACGTTTTCTGCAGCCACCCTAATCTTTTGGCCACTCTTTGATGTCACTCAAAAACACTGATGCCACTTCTTACACTTTGGAGTGACTTTTACTGCTCTTTAACCCCCCCCCCCAATTACTGACAGAGAAAGTCCCCTAGTGAGATCATCTGCGCTAGCTTTCCACTTGTTCCTCTAGGCCAGGGGTGGGGAACCTCAGGCCTGGGGGCTAAATGCAGCCCTCTATGCCTCTATACCCTGGCCCTCAGCTTTCTCCCAAGGCAACGCACCCAGTCCGCAACCACACACTTCACTTGCTCCACTTCACACCCTAGGTATTTTTGCTTGGTTTGAACATGTCCTTGAACATGTGTTATCCAAAATAAATGTGCATTCTGCACTTGGTTATAAAATGCTACTGTCAGCTATCAGCGCCCCCTGGCGTGAACACAGAGAGAAATGAATCTGGTTGTGGTGTCGTGAAACCCTGGGGAAGAAGAACCTCATGGCACTCAGAGGCAGTAACGTGAACACACCCTCAGTTGTGTGAAGAAGTGAGCCTACTGTAGAAAGATAAAAACCACATGCATTGTGCCATCTTCTTTTGCCTCTCTCTGGCCCTGCCCACCATCGGCATGCGGCCCTTGGAAGGTTGCATGGAAGAGAATGATGCACTCAAACTAAAAAAAGCTTACTTGCTGCTCCTCTGCACTACTTTTATTGGGGATTAGCTCTTAGCAGATGCAATTAGCAACACTAAGTTTTCCTCACTGATTTCGAGCTGAACATTTTAGTGAGTACATGCCAGGGGAGCCTTTGAGATCCCCCCTCAGCATAACTGAACCTCAATGTCATTGGTTTTGACGGAGTGAGCAAAGCTAGTGTGTTCACTCAAATCTCAAATATCCCCTGGTTTTGCCCACCTGACAAATGTGACCATATGCTCTCCCTAGTTATAATTGCTTCTTCAACCTAATGGTTGTTAACCTTTGCCCGCCGCCATTTTGTTGAAGGCATGGCAGGCAAAGATCCCTCACAAGAAGCACATCATTAAGCACAGATGCTTAACTCCAGAGGAAAAAGAAGAAACAGAAGTCACTCATGGAGGAGTGGAGGAACCTCCCATGCCCTGGGTGCCTTAGTGTGGTCACATTCGCACCATTAATTTAAAGTACTATGATACTACTTTGAACCATCATGGCTTCCCCCAAAGGATTCTGGGAGCTGTTATTAAGGGTGGTGAGAGTTCTTAAGAAACCCCTATTCTCTTCGCAGGGCTAAAATTCCCACAGTAGTTTTTAAACAATGAATCCCTCTTCCCTGGGAACTCTGGGAATTATAGCTCTGGGAGGGCCATAGGGGCCCTCCTAGCAGCTCTCAGCAGCTTTGCCAAATTACAATTCCCAGAATTCTCTGGAAGAAGCCATGGTGGTTTTAAGTGGTATCGTAGTGCTTTAAATGTGCAGTGTGGATGTGGTTTGCCAGTCTCCATTCTTGCCTCTGAAGACAGGAAGGGATATTTGAAGGTTTGACCCCCTTCCCAGCAGTGTTAGAAACTGAGATGTGAAAGCTGGGGGCTAAATGGCACCTTAAACCTAGGTTATGGGTTGAACAACGGAATGCCTAGGCACACTTTTTTTATATAAGAAGAATACAAAGCTGATAATGAATGAGCTTATGTCCATTTTTCACATGATCCAGTCCCTTCCCCTGCCCACCCCCCTAATATTATTAAGAGCGTCTCTTCACCAGTCTTCAGAGAGTAGCTGGAAGTGGGGAGGCAGAAAAAGGCCCTCCATTCCTTCCACTCCGCAGTTTTAATCTGAAATCTTAGGTGCAGCACTGTACCCAGAGCTCAGAAACTGCTTGCGCTAAAGAAATTCCCTGTTGCAAAATGCGCCTAGAACAAAGGGAGTTTCAGACACTGCTTCCCAGTATTTTTCTAATGGACTTGGCAATCGAGTTCAGAAAGAAAAAAAAAGCAATGCAAATATCAAACCTCCGAATATAAATATTATGATTCCATTTCCTCTGAAATTTGCAAATAAATAGAAATGTCGATTTCCGCAGTGTTAGCTCACTGTATTTAACTTCGGTGGGGAAGCTGGCTAAGCTTCTAAGCAGTGAGCTCTTAAACAAATCACTTCTGGCTCCCTCAAGAATGTATATTATCTACTTTAGACTTGTTGACAGAGTAGCTTGGACTTGGTTTTGCCTCAGTAGCTGCTGCTAAACTGCTAAACTAAGAGAGCCCCCCCCTTTTTTTACCACATTAGGTTATCATATGCCAAAAAAGGTTTTCTCCAGGCCTTATTAGTGATGTTATTAGTGATGTCTTTGCCCCAACATTGGCAGTTACAGTATATTATTTTTCCATATAACAAAGCCATCATATTTCAATATTTGGAAAAGTAGTACATTTCTCAGGGGAAATTTACCATTTATAAATTTTCTGCCCACTCCAGAAGACATTGCTTTCGCCTACCAAAAATAAGTCAAGCATTTCTGATATGAGAAATTTAGACAAGGAATGGTTTCCCAGCAAACACTGTCTATTGTAAAACTGAGATGCCATAACCAACTTTTTTTGCAATTTCTATGGCAACCAGAATTTTTTATCTGCAAATAAAAAAGCAATGTGGGATCTTTTTTTCTTTGCAACAAAATAATTGGCTGATCCGAAAAAAAAGAGAGGAAGGACATCACAAGGTTTAAATATTAACCACAAGTATTCAAACTGTAGAATCACAACATTTGTACAGTATAACTTTCCACGCAAAGCATGTACCTTCCTTTAATTCTATGGCCAATTAGTATAAACAGATAGTTAATGGCAAACATATAAAGGTTTAATTTACTTCAAGGTGTCATGTACTTCAACTGCCAGCTACTGTATTCACAGCTATTTTTAGTTTTCCAGCAGAAGTCAAGATATAACATGCAATTTTTAAGAACAGGAACTAGTCTCATTGACATTAATATGCCTAATCAGTCATTCAGAGCTTTGTACTGCTTCTAGTTGAGGAATGGCCTAAATGTGAGGTCTAATCTAAATTCTGGTCTAAAGTTTTGTTGAGACTTAACTCCCCCCCCCCCGAGTTTTGTAATTAGATTTTTTTTTTCAATCTCTCTTATTAGGGGTTGTCAATCTTTTGGGTCCTACAGGCACATTTGCAAACCAGAGGAACTGCCATGCGACTGGAACTGTCCCATCCCATGAAAAGCAGCCCCCTCCCCACACAGTCATCAGGCTTTAAAAAAAGCTTCCTATTGGCTAAAGAAGGCTTCTTCCCAGCCTAACTTCAATGTGGGAGGGGATAATGCACCTGCCAGGAAAGACCTCTACAGCAGGGCACTGTCGTTTGACTAAGTGGAAACCAGGCTTCAGAGAAAGAACAAGGCAAGGGAACAGAGAAGCATGTATATAAATTATCGTTATAATAGGCAAGGCATGCAACTTCCTTTTCCAGGATACTGGAAGAGGCTGGCACCAGTGGTAGTCATATGGCTCACATTTGGGGGCATTTATGAAAGTTTTCCGAACAGTCAACAAAGGAATATTCCCTGCAACCACGTCCTCAAACATTCTACCAAGGATGAAATATGGACTTCTTCTCTGGGTGGATGTGATGGATCCATACTCTGATCAGGGAGATGGGAGGTTTGGTTGTTGATCATCCACGAATTTCGTATCATGCTGCCCAGGTTTTCTGTCCAGATGGGGTTCATCTTTCCGCACTGGGTTATGATTTGTGGTTGGCAGCTGTTAGAGGCTGTTTGCAGTTTTGGTTTGGTCTGTGAGTGGTTTTGGCGGTTGAGCCTTAGGCTCTGGTGGCGGTTAGGCATTGGTTATGTTGTTTGTATTAAGGGTCTTAAAGATTAGTTGGCCCCAAGTTTATGCCTGAGTGGTGGGGAAATCCTGGTCAGGAATACAGTGGCTCTATGCTGTGTCCGTAACCCCTAGGCAGGGGCCAGGACGGCATATTGAAGCCTCTGGGAGCCTGAAGGGAGAGGGGAGAGTTCTGTACACCCGGTCCCCGTCTCTCCCTATGGGGATTTCCCCGTGTTGACAAGGCAAGTTTTTTATTCTATTATTAGTTCTGTCCTTAGGTGACAGTTGGGAACCAATGCCTACGCAACCACTCACATTGTTTTGGATTTAATAAAGTTGTGGCCAAATTCATGCCAAAAACCATTAAAACTTAATTCTGTGTTTGTTGTGATTTATTTAAGGGTGGTTTGGGGGACCTCCACACGCAAACGGTCCTTCTCTCTTTTGGCAAGCTTTCTCCCCAGCATGTTTGCCTTAGGTAGACCTCAGCCACAGCAACAGAGATTATGACATGGTTCTTTATTGGCAGCAGATACTGGCAGACACACAAACCGTACACAAGGATATGCAAAAAATAATAATAATGAAACCAATGCTTTCTTTTTGGTAACTGTGAAACCCACTCACATGGCCTCCGCCAATGATGCTCTCCTTTTGCAAAGAAACTGATGAAAATTAACATCAGTGACCATCACACTAAATTGTTTCTCAGGACCGCAGCCATTAGGAATGGCAGCTGAAGTATTTCACTTCAGGATTTCAGAATGGCAGCTTAAGTGTTGCAGCTTTTTGGGTTGTCCATTGGGGCTCTTCGGCATCCTTTTGAGAATTCTGCGCACTGGGATGCCATGAATTTTGTTTGTACCTTGAAGGTGTTTTGTTTTTTTTAATCCCCATATAAATTATTGCAGCTATGATTCTCATTCTTGCAGTTGTTATCACCAGTGTGTGTATATTTTCCTCTATTCAGACGATGCCACAAAAAGTTTAATTAATCTCGCCATATTGCTCCACCTCTGAAATAGCTTATGAAAGAGCCCCAAGGGTGAAAACAGTTAGGTTTTTATGGACATATATTATGTATTAGTCATTACTTTTAAAGTCTATAAAATTTAACAGAGAATAAAATATTCTCAATGAGTTTGGTTAACTATCCTCCAATAATCTTGAAACAAGACTTTCATTTCTTATTCATTATAAAAAATAAATACATCTTTGATAGTTTCAGTCATGTCTTCAATCGATCACTAGGTGTCACTCCATTATCATGTCCGATTTTATGCTTCTTTTGGTTTGCAGTTTGAAAGGAGATGTAAAGGAAAGTATCTGTGGTAGATCACTGGTTCCCCCCAAAGAAGCTCAACAACTTTGGCTCCCCTAAGAAAAGCTCTACATTTTTGCCTTGCACCCCAAAAAGCAGGGATTTCCTCCTCCGTCAAACAAGCTCAACATCTTTGACCTGAACCCCTAAAAATGGGCCTTCCTCCTTCCTAAAAGAAGCTAAAAAACTTTGACCTGAATCCCCCCCCAAAGCAGGGCTTTCCTCCCTTAAAAAATAGCTCAACAACTTTGACCTGAATCCCCAAAAAGGGGGTAGATCACTGCCAGTTTTTAACTCTGTGAGTAGATCACAGTTTCTTGGGAGTTGGCCACCCCGCTATATACAAAAGCTAAAAATAGTTTGAGCAGCATATGTCATTCTTTCCCTTGACCATCTAAGAATTCTCTCTCTCTCTCTCTCTCTCTCTCGCTCTCGCTCTGTATTGTTTTTTTTGACAAAATACCAAAATACGCAAAGAATTGCTCTGAAACAAAGTAGGAAATAATTCCTACTAATTTCAGTGGGGCTTACTCCATAATACAGCCATTGATTTCCACGAGATGGATTTATACATGTGCTTAATTGAAATGTGAAGCAAATGATATGTACTAAATGCACTTAACATTGGCAGCCTCCTGTCAATAGATTGCCGCAATGGTTGAGATGTGTTGTTTTTCATCTGTCACTTTTTGTTAAGACGAAGCTTCTCCTAACTTCACATTTGTACTTATAAAAGTGTCAGTCATCTGTTCAGTTATGAAATAAATGAATTATGAACTTCCCATGGATAGTTGCATAAAGTGTTGATAAAATTAAATTAAATGCTTTAGCAATCCTATTTCTCAGACGTAAGTCTCAAGAAGGGCTTCAATTGGGCTTACTCCACAGTAACTGTGTTTAGGGTTGCATCCTTCATGTATCAGAATAACTAAGTTAGGTGCAGACAGGTACAGTGGTACCTCTACTTATGAATGACTCGACTTACGAATGTTTCTACTTATGAATGGAGCTCCGTCCGCCATCTTGGTTGCTGTTTAGATAGGATTTTTTCTACTTACGAATTTTAAGATAGGGTTGCTTCGACTTACAATTTTTTTCTCCCAATGCATTCCTATGGGATTCGACTTACAATTTTTTTCGACTGAGGAATGTGCATTCGGAACACATTAAATTCATAAGTAGAGGTACCACTGTACCTCTGGCCAACATAGGATTCACACAGACATTTTCTCACTTTCTCATTCAATTTTCCATGTACAATTAGGACATAGATTCTGTTGCAGAAGTAATGGGCTAGGCTTTTTAAACATGCATGCTATACAGTGGTACCTCGGCTTACCCGGAGCATTTGTAACCTGACTGAGACACAGAAAGTTATGTCATATCTAGATTATCCTATCCATGGTGCTTTGGGAAGAAAGCATGTCACACTGTTCAGGGACAGGTAACTTTTGCTAATCTACTTGGCACACCTGCCTGTAAATACAGGTCTAGCAGGACTTCCAGCTAGCCCAATAATGCCCTTGAAATAATCATGGGGTGCAGCAGTTCATATCACATTAATGAAAACAGGATGCTTTGGAGACATGTTTTTTATCCATCAGTGTGATGGTCATTGTTACCGTCTCAGCTTTTCAATTTCCCTTTCCTAAATTTTCTTGGGTTATTCTGCATAGTGAGTTTAATGCATTATAACTACTGTACTCTGGTTCAAAAAAGTGTTGGTTCTTTCCCTCTCTTTCATCCTGCAAACTCTTGTCTCCAGTCTTCAGGCTAGGTTTAAGAAATGGGTCAGCTTTGGGATGCATGTGCTAAAGGCTGCAAAAGAAAGCCAAATGCTACGTCCATGAATCTTGTAGATATTTGACATTTTCAGCTTATGCCCTTGGAGTCTGGTCTGACTTGCAGTGATTATGTGCCCATAGGCAGTTCACCTTGCATGTCCTTTTGTGTCATCTTCTGAACTTGTCACTGTATGTCAGAATTAGATTGCAGCTATAGATCAAGTCATATTCCTGGCTTCTCTTTGACTGTATTGATTCAGTCCAGTGATTTGAGAGTAGCTGATGTTGCCTTTATTCAAGGCAGGGATTAGGGAGGGGATAACGCAAATAATTACAGACCTTTCCAGTAGCACCTTAGAGAGCAACTAAGTTTGTCATAGGTATGAGCTTTCGTGTGCATGCACACTTCTTCAGATACACTGAAACAGAAGTCACCAGACCCTTATGTATAGTCAGAGGGTGGGGAGGGGTATTACTCAGAAGGGTGGTGGGAATGGGTGATTGGCTGATAGGAGTGGTAAACCTGTTGATGACTGTTAATGACTGCAATTGGTCTTGCAGGAAAAAGCAAGGGCTGAGGTGCTAAAGAAAGCTTGATCATGTATAATGAGATGAGAATCCAGTGTCCTTATTCAGACCAGGTCTCTCCATGGTTTTAAGCTTGGCAATGAGTTGCAATTCAGCAACTTCTCTTTCCAGTCTGTTTCCACTTCTGTTTCAGTGTATCTGAAGAAGTGTGCATGCACATTAAAGCTCATACCTATGACAAACTTAGTTGGTCTCTAAGGTCCTACTGGAAGGATTTCTTATTTTTATTTTGACTGCGTCAGACCAACATGGCTACCTACCTGTAACTAATTACAGACCTGTTAAGGTGGATAAGGGACTAGAACATGTATGAAAGTTGAGGGTGGGCAGGATATGTGGAACAGGGGAGTTGTTAGGTGCCAGACTAAATCTGAAACTCTATTTTTGTTCAACAGACCAACGGAAAGTGGTGATTGACACTTCACGCTTACCTGGCTGCAAGGATGTCCCATTGAACTCAGCAGGACTGAGTAGTCATGTGTGCAGGAATGCACCGTGAGCCAACTGGCATTTTTGAAGAACGTGGAAAAATACCAGATTGGAACTTAAGGCAAATTGCTTTGTATCTGTATGCGTTAATGAACTGGTGAAAGGGAAGAGGACAAACATTTTTGTTAAAAGGGCTGGTTATTTAGGGTAAGGGACAAAATGTCAGTTAAGTTTCTCAGGGATCAGAATTAGGACCTAACATATCCACTTACTTTTGGTGGCCTTAGAAGGGAAATAGGAGTGTGTTGGCATGACATTGCTAAGGCCTTTTTCACTCAAGCTGGTAAAGATGTTGGGCAGAGAGAGAGAGAAGGAAGCGCATGTGCGGCTGCACATAGATGAAGTGCATGAGAAAGGGGCGGGGGGGGGAGAAAAATAGAAAAATGCATGTGTGTCTGTGATCTGTATGTGTACATATGTGTATAAGTTTGGTGGGGCCACCTGGCACTGGGGAATGCTGTCTCTTATTAGAAATCAACATCATCGTAGGTATGGGGGAGAGAGAGATGAGAGACTGAGAGAGAATCAATATTGTATTATTTCCTTAATCAGGACCAGCAGGGCATAAGCTGTGTTCCTATAAGCATGAAGTTGTCTAGGGCCAGGGGAGCAGCAATGTATGCATTCCCAATTTGCATTTTGCCATGCTGCCCATGGCAGCCATCTTGTGCTATGCAGTAACCCCTGTGGCCGCCATTTTGTGTTATGCCACACACCCCTGGCAGCCATTTTGTGCCTATCACCAACAACACTTTGCGTGTTCAGACCCAGAGACCTCCCTCCTAAATAAATTCAGACAAGACTCAAATTTTAGTTTTGGTTTTTGGCAGAATTTAGGCCACAACTTTATTGATTACAGAAAGTGAGTGGATGCATAGGCTCTGGTTTGTCTAGCTCAGGCATCCTCAAACTTTGGCCCTCCAGATGTTTTGAACTACAATTCCCATCTTCCCCAACCACTGGTCCTGTTAGCTAGGGACCATGGGAGTTGCAGGTAGTGCTGACCCAGCGCCCAGCATAGGTCAGCCAAGGGTGAACACTTGGATAGGCGAAAAGCCGGGAACAGACTATGTTTGCCACCCAAATGCCCCCCTGGACTCAGGCACGGGCACAATCCCCTCTCAGGGGTTGACCAAACATTTGAGTCCTTTAACGAAATACCCTTCACCTAGGGATGGCGAGAGCAGCTAGAACTGAGAATAGAAGTCGCTGCGCAAGGAGCCCGACGGTAATGTTAAGTGGGCAGCAGCAAGCTCCGCAAACAGGGAGCGCTCAGGGGCCAAAAGCCGCTCTAGGGGGAAGGGAAGGGAAAGGAAGGGAAAGGAATAGCAATTAACAAAGGAGGGGAAGAAAACAATTGGAAGGAATTAAGGAAAAGAAGGGATGACGGAAAGAAATCACCAGACGATCTTCGAAGGTAAATCTCCCTCGGCTGCACAGAGGACACGCTATTAGCCTGTTCTGAATGCTCGTGCTGAAAGAGGAAGCTCTGGGTCACGTGCATGGGCATATATAGGTCCCTCGATCCGTTTTGACTGCGCCCCATTAGCCAGATTGAACCCAACATCGAGGGACCTACCAATTGGGTGTTGTGGCTGACCAATCCTACCCACCCACAGCACAGGAGGTCGGCCCCCAGGTCTCAACGCAACACGTGCCCTCTTTTAGGGAGGACATAATTTGTCAAAAGTTGAAATATGCCCATTGGTCCAAAAAAGGCTGGCAGCCCCTAATCTAAACTAACACTCAATAGCTGAAGCAAATAGTAGAAACAATTCGCAATGCCAACCTATGTGGTTAACACTGCAGTAACATGTGCATTTCTTAATTTGCAGAAAATTTATAACTTATAATTTATAACTTCATGGACTACTAAACAATTATGAATGGTTATGAATGACCATGATCCGATGTATGCTTACAAATGGCAGGGATAAATAATGGAGGCAAACTGCCTCAAAGTTGCAAAGTGCGCTGACAAAGGAAATAAAAAAATAATGTTTGGTTATAACATAGTTTTTATTCCTTTTCATATATAAACACGGTTGCATTGAGATATCTCTTTGCTTACATTAGACCATATGACATGCAACAATTGCATGAACTTAAAGCAACAATAAACACTTACATAAACGTTTCTGAATATGCTAACCAAGTGTTGAAGTGTATACACCAGAATTATGGCAAGTATTACAGATATGAAATTATGTACAGTAACATGTATTGTTTAGATTGAGGACCATACATAAAAGGTATTGTATCAATACCATTTAGAATTTATAGGGGGGGGGGTTGGGAAGCAGGAAAATAAAAATGTGTACTTCATGCACTCTAGACTGTGCTATGAACTATGAGTATTGTTCTACTATATGTCTCATTGTTTTTGAAAGCAATAATGTCACACATGACTGCATAAAAATTGTCGTGTTTCTTTTTGCCTCTTGCTGCTTTTAATTTTTCTGTCAGTTTCCCTCAATAACGCCGTTCAGTAATTTTAAAAAAATCATTTTTATTAATTTTCCAATAAAAACAGCCAATTAACATATCCATAATCATAATCCAATTAAAAAGAATAAACTAAAATTTTAAAAAACCAAATTACAGTCCAAATTGTTAATTATTAATTTTTCTGGGCTTCCCATAGTCTGGACCTCTTGAAGTATATCTCCAATATCTTCGTTCCTGCCTGCTTCTTGTTGTTCTCATATTTTCCACATTCCGATCTTAACGCTTTAAAGTTCTCCGTCCCTGGCTATGCGATTCTCAATCATGCCAGAAATCTAATAATAATAATAATAATAATAATAATAATAATAATAATAATAATAATTTATTTATACCCCACGCATCTGGCTGGGTTTCCCCAGCCACTCTGGGCGGCTTCCAACAGAAAAATAAAACACAATAATCTATTAAACATTAAAAGCCTCCCTGAACAGGGCTGCCTTCAGATGTCTTCTAAAAGTCTGGTAGTTGTTTTCCTCTTTGACATCTGTTGGGAGGGCGTTCCACAGGGCAGGCGCCACCACCGAGAAGGCCCTCTGCCTAGTTCCCTGCAACTTGGCTTCTCGCAACGAGGGAACCGCCAGAAGGCCCTCGGTGCTGGACCTCAATGTCCGGGCAGAATGATGGAGGTGGAGATGCTCCTTCAGGTATACTGGACCGAGGCCATCGAATACAGCTTTATTTGTAAATATGTATTTTTCCAACTGTCTATTTGCCAGCGCAGCTTTTCCTGACTTCATTCCAATCTTCCAATCTGGGCTGTTGTCCAAGTCTATCGTTTAGAGTTTAATGACACAGCAACTCCCATGTTGTTAAGTTATTCCAATCCAGGCTGTTGTCCAAACCTGTCATTTGATGTTAAGCATACTGTTTGCAATGTAAATGAACTGTATTCCACAGATATAAGTCATTTGGCGATCAATCAGCTTTCGGAGACAATCCCCCCTTCTGGGCCCTAGAAGAGGGGCTGCTATACATCCATTTAGCCTTCTCTCTCGCTCATAATGAAGAAATTCTGCAAACAGATGCACTGTATTGTTACCCCAAATTATTCTCTCAAATCACTACAAAGTCAGCCAGCAAGCATCTCCCACTTCCCTCGAAAAAGGGAGGAACTTTCATTTTTCTGTGCTGCATCATATTAACAAGTGCCATCTTGTTTCTTCTTTTATCTTTATCAAGTCTTTCAAGTCTACGTAAAGCTGCGCAATTGAGTACTTAATTGTAAATTGTAAATAGAAGTCCATTCTTAATGAGGCTTGGCATAGAAAAACAATTGTAGGTTTTGAGAAGAAGAAAAAAAGAAAGTACTGATCACCTCTGTAACCCAAACACCATGATGAGAATCTCTTTGAAGTCTGAGCTTAAACACCAGGGACTGTGCCATTCTGCAGGTTTTTTCTCAGTCTTCTTCGGTCCAAACTATGTTTATTGTCCAAATCTAATTATTTTATCAAACAGATATTTCCAACTATGAGAGTGGCTTCGGAGAGTGCCAGCCATGTCGTGCTCTGGGACCCAGTGTCCTTCTGCTTGCAACTTGATGCAAGCTGACAATCTTGGGCAATCTGTGGGTCTACGAGACAGTCTTCCGTCACCCTGGGAAGTCTGCCAGGGCTAATTACCCCCATATCAGCCCTGAATTACTGGCACGGCTGAGGTCCGGTCGTATGAGAGTCAGCCATTTCTCACTGCCGGAAACAGGAAGCCTGTAAATTGCATTATACCATTGATTTGTAGTTAATTGTAGAATCGTAGAATTGTAGAGTTGGAAGGCAGTTGGAATCATTACAATAATTGTAATGATTTCCATGTCCCGGAAATAGTTCTTGCAGCAGTTATTTCCCACTGGTGTTTTATTGATTGATTGAAAATAAATATTGTGGGTGTAATCTGCAACATGTTCTTGACACCGTAATAGTGCGCTAGTGGTGGGTTTATTCTGCTTCAGTTTGTTCTGCGATGCTTCTCCAATGCCACATTATTGCTACAGCACGCTATAGCACAACATAGGCAGAACAAAAATTAATA
The DNA here is from genome assembly GCF_965207765.1 of Zootoca vivipara. Classification (NCBI taxonomy): domain Eukaryota; kingdom Metazoa; phylum Chordata; class Lepidosauria; order Squamata; family Lacertidae; genus Zootoca; species Zootoca vivipara. The sequence goes on along the minus strand of NC_142582.1, from coordinate 26,623,730 downwards.
GGAATATTTGTGGTGTAAAGTGTTACAGGGATTTAAATTACTACACATGGCTAAGTTAGGTCCATTAATGTCAGCTGGTCTACCCTGAGTAAAACTTATTTGAATGCCACTCATTACAATAATGCCATTATGCAATATTTCTCAGATACCATGCCATATCAATAGCCTGAATGGAATTATTGGATTCCCAGGCATTTGGTGCTTCAGTGTCTGGAGTGGCTGGCTGCATTGCTGCTTTCTATATAAAAGTACCTAATACTTCAAGTCAGGTTCATCAATCAAAATTTTCCATTGCAGCAGAGGGAAGGAGTAAAATGCACTGTTGAATGCTTTTATTCATTTCTGTTCTTTTCTAAAAACATAATACTGCATTTAGCTTGCTGATATAACAGGGATTTAAAACAGAACCTGCAACCAGTTTTTAAATTATCCATATGTTAGTGACATCAGGGCTGGATTCTCATTCATGGAATTTCAGACACTCACTTTTGGGTAGCTTCATTAAAACAGTAAGGCTGCTGCGGGCAATAGCTTGCTGAAATTTACTGCTCTGAAATCTGGTGACTGGTGCGATGGCTTCATGCAAATGATTAATTTATCGATTTGCATCCAAGCACTTTCCCCATATTTCTAGTTCGCTTCCTGCTGCCTACCTACAAACTGTTCCTTGGTTGACGGGGTGAGAGCAAATGACTTATTTTGTACATAGAAAACAATAAGACTATATCAGTTCCTTAGCAATAGCTAACTAGGAAAATGTTTGCTTTGGCCATTTTCTCAGTGCAGAAATCCCACCTCTTCCTATTTTTGATTTCAGCATGGTTTGCCTTGATTTCGCTTATCTTCATTCTTCTTTCCTCCCCCCCCCCTCCCCAATGTGGTTTGCACAGAACTGGGTAGAAGGGAGGAGGCAGAGGAAGAGAGAGCATTCCAGAGGATGCCAGGATGTCTTGTCTCTGATTGGCTGACCACCGCTCAATGGCTGGTGGAAGAAGGAGTAAACCTTTCAGTCTGCCCTGATGGAGCTGAAATAACAGAATCCAGATCGCAGGTAATTCAAGGGGGTGGGGGAAGGGAGCGAGGACAGAGCAGATGCTTTTGTTGTTCTTGTTGCACAAGTCCTTGAGCATTGTCTGATGCGTCGTATAAAATGCTTGCGTGCGCATTTGGTGTAGCCTGTGCAGTGCTAATGGCTTTCAGGCAGTTTAGCAATTTGCTAGTCTTTCCTGTGTGTACATCTTTTCCAGTAAGCAATCCATATACAGTGAAATCTGTAGCTCATCCAAATCTCTCTGGCAACTTTCTTAACGTGTGAGCTGAGCTGTCAGTCTTAAGTGAAGGTGGAGCAGTTAGGGCACAAAGATAGGGAGGTGCACAGTATAAAGCTTTTGCTAGACAGTAGATATTATGATCATGGCAAAAAAGACAAGTGCTGGGAAATCAAGAGTGTTTCTTTAGGCCTAGGAAAAAAGGCACTGCATTTGATGTAGCATTTTGTCAAGATACGGGCTCTTTAGGCTGTTAATTCAGAAATGTGCCATTGGAAGAACTGAGGAAACAACTTCTAGGTTGTCAGTGGCTTTAACGGGTTTCATCGTGCTTTCAGTTTTTGAATGAATATCCCATTCCCTCATAATTTGTAAGGGAAATGAAAATACAATCCTTTTAGTTGCCCTATTCAAAATAAGGCATCTAACAGTTTAGTGTACAGCTTAGTGTGGATTACTGTTGATTTGAAACACCACAGATTTTCTAGCACTGACATTTCAGTGGCTAAAACCAGCAGAAAAACACATCAGCTCGCTGTGTTTGCTGTTCGGTGCACTAATTTCAATCACGGAAATGAACAATATCGGTTCAGCAGCTAAAATTGGGTTATTGTGCAACTACATGTACTGGGACAACATACACTGACCTACATAGCTTTTCTAGGAGCTCTGTCAACTCCTGGTATAATTTGGAGTGGGAGCTTATATCTAATGGTGTTGCTAACACCAAGGTTGCAGGTTTGATCCCCGTACGGGATAGCTGCATATTCCTGCATTGCAGGGGGTTGGACTAGATGATCCTCAGTGTCCCTTCCAACTCTACACGTCTGTGATTCTATGAATGTGCCTGTGTAGTGTCAAAGAGCTGCCTATTAAAATGGACAAAATATTGTACTGTATTGCATCAAAAGAGTGAATATTTTAGAAAAAATAATCATGCAGCAGGAAGCTGAAGATGTGAAGTTAAATGCCCCTCTTTCTGTAATGGCATTTCTCGGTACTGAAACTGGTGCATTTCCCAGTTAATGCATCAAAATCAAAATGCTGATGGGAAACATTCTATATATGAATTATAAATTAAGGAAAAACAAATGCACAAGGAAATAATGTACAGTTCATATGAAGATTGATTCTTGGTGGGCATGCACAGAAATACTGCAACGATTCCCAGCTTTAAATATGAAAGTAGTCCTCATACTTTAGACTTCTTCTGTATACCATAACATAGTACAGTGGTACCTCGGCTTAAGAACTTTATTCATTCTGGAGGTCCGTTCTTAACCTGAGAGGTACCACTTTAGCTAATGGGGCCTCCCACTACCGCTGCGCCACCGCCGCACGATTTCTGTTCTCATCCTGAAGCAAAGTTCTTAACCCGAGGTACTATTTCCCGAGGTATAGCGGAGTCTGTAACCTGAAGCATCTGTAACCCCAGGTACCACTGTAGTAGACCTCATGCTTTGCATACAAAAGGTCCCATGCCAAAGATCCCTTGTATTACTCACTTAGTACAATGTTTCCAGAGGTAGGCAGGATCTTTGCCCAAGAGAGCCTCTGCCCCTCAAAACAGACAGTACTGGCTAGATGGACTGACTATAAGTAAAATTCTTGCAAATGACAAAGACCATATTATGCAGGCCAGAACACCAGCACTGCTTGTATAGTTCTCATTCAATTAGGGACTGCAATGTACAATATTTAGGGAAGTTTTTAATCTGTGATATTTTAATGTATTTTGCTATTTGTTGGAAGCCGCCCAGAGTGGTGGGGGAAACCCAGCCAGATGGGCGGGGTATAAATAAATAAATAAATAAATAAATAAATAAATAAATAAATAAATAAATAAATAAATAAATAATGTTGTGCTGCACAGCCATTGTTTTCAGCCCAGGATTACTCTGTGGGCAGGGCTCAACTAATGAGCTCTCTGGAAGTCAATGCAATGGCACAACATGCCTCTCCAACTTCTCTGCCTATACACCTCTGTATCCTCACCTCCCCAATTGGTTTGAGGAATCAAGGGAACTCCCTGGAACAGAGAATAGGGGAAGAGAGGGCAGATCATTCCACCAGGCAAACAGAAATGCTTTCGCTCATGGAGTGATGCGCTTCACTCTACTTTGAATGCCTCTCTTTGAGCCTGGGAAAGCTGTGAAAGCTAACATGGTATTTGCTGCTACAGTGGTGCCTTGCTAGACGAATTTAATTCGTTCCACGGGTCTTTTCTTATAACGAAAAATTCATCTAGCGAATCCCATAGGAATGCATTGAATTTTTTTGAAATTTTTTTTTTTGCCCATAGGAACGCATTAATTGAATTTCAATCCATTCCTATGGGAAACCGCGATTCGCTAGACGAATTTTTTGTAAAACGAATTCGTCTAGCGAGGCAACCTCCGCTAGAAAAAACCTTTCGTTAAGCGGAAATTTCGTTAAGCAGGGCATTCATTAAGCGAGGCACCACTGTATTTCTTTTTAGTGTATATAGAGTATTCTGTCTAAAAGAATATTCACATTTGCAAAGTACCGTGCACATGCACACACAGTATTTTGATAAATCTTTATCTTCTTTTGGTTGCTGGTTCAATAGAAGGGAGCTCCTAGTGACTTACAGTATATGGTAATAATCCTTAGAGCAGCCTTCACCAACCTGGTGTTTTCCAGAGGTTTTTGATTACAAGCCAGTCATCCCAGACCATTGTTGATGCTGCCTGGGAGCAAAGGAGTTTCAGGCTGGATCTAGACCAGGCATCCCCAAACTTCGGCCCTCCAGATGTTTTGGACTACAATTCCCATCACCCCTGACCACTGGTCCTGTTAGCTAGGGATCATGGAAGTTGTAGGCCAAAACATCTGGAGGGCCGCAGTTTGGGGATGCCTGATCTAGACACATTAAAAAAAAGTTACAGGAAAATGTGTTATAAAGCTCATAATGTAAAATCCCTTAGGCAATTTTGGCTGCTCTACATCACCATCTGGTGTCACATGTTTATAACACAGTTATAATGATATAATTGACTGAGTGTAGCTGAGTCATTAGTCTGAAACAGTCATATCCATACCATATATTTAAAACACTCATTACATATACTACTTTAACAGTCATTGCTTTCCTCCAAAGAATCCTGGGAACTTTGTTAATGGTGGTGAGAGTTGTTAGGATACCCCTCACAGAGCTACAATTTCCATCACACTTAACAAACAGCAGTTCCCAGGATTCCTTGTGGGAAGCCATGACTGTTAAAGTGGTGTAAGAGTGCTTTAAATATATTACTTGAAAGTGCCACAGATACTTCTGATCATGGAAAAGGAGGAAGGATCAGGTAGGAGATTCATGCAGCTCCTGTTAACAGAGACTAAGGAGAGATTTAATTTCCATATAGGGAGGAAAAGTTAAAGCACACGGGAAAATACACCATTCTCAGTTGTGTGTACAGTAGTTTGAGGGGGAAAATTGAGCGAAGTCTAAAGGAAAAAAATCCCAGAAGGAGAAGAAAAATTCTGGGTATGAAAGTATTTAAAAGGACATTACCCCCTCCCCCACCACATAAAAACACATGTGGGAGAAGTGGGGGGGGGCAATTAAATATTAAAAATAGTTATTGGATCAATACATGGGGGGAAACCCAGCTAAATATTAAATGTGATCATTATTTAGTATTTCTGTTTAACTTTGTCAAAAGCAGTGGTCCAACACTTCTTTCAAAATCCAGGCATTTCCATTCCACTTTCTGCATTCCCCTCCCCCCTTTCACACGCCAACTTTTTTTCAATTTACAGATAATTTTAATGGACCCCCCCCCCCCCCGTTACTTATAATGCTTGCATTTTTATATTTCAAATGCCTTTGGTAGTATTCAATTTAACATTTATCTGTTTGGAGTCAGGCTGTGTACACTACCCCATTTATAGCACCAACAAAAAACAAACACAGTTTTCCTCAATCAGGAATAATTCATGCTCATCTTCAATGCGTTGCTTTCCATCTAGAGTGAGTCTAGATCCTGGCATCCTCAAGGGTGGGTGTGGTCCCCTGATATGCATTGAAAACCTTCCACTTGATTAGCTTATCCACATCATTTCCTCCCTGCAGCCTAGATAGCTCAGTTGGCTAGAGTGTGGTGCTGATAATACCAAGGCCGCAGGTTCGTTCCCCATATGGGACAGCTGCATTGCAGGGGGTTGGACTAGATGATCCTCAGGGTCCCTTCCAACTCTACAATTCTGTGATTAACCTGCCTCAGGTGAGAGAAGAAGGAAGTGGTAATTCCACTCTTGGTATATTCTCACCTCCAATGCCATTGGACAGGTGTGGCTCCATTGCCAGACCCACTGACATCTGCTTCCCTGTTTTCAAACGGACACACTGTAGAGAATCAATCTGCAGTGAGCTTTTATTTTTAGAATGAAACTCATCTCTCAAGAAGCGCATTTTAGGGGCAACAAATAGATTGTGTGTTGGGGGCGGGGCGGGGAATGGTACTTGGTTTCCATTGATTCTAGAACAAAATGGCATCTGTACACAGTCCGTGAGCCTCTTTTCTGACTCTGCTTCTCTTCCCAAGAATTCCAAAACTCGGCTTTCCCACAAGCCCGAATTCAGTGAATAGGCGCCGTGTGGGAGCAGCTCCCGTAATCAAGAGAAATTGGTAGAAACAGATCTTAGTTCAACACATATTTCAATTATTCAGTTTCCTTGGAAACCTTCTGCTGCAGATGGATTTGCCTTTCTATAGCTAAAAATATCCACCTAGCCCCTCTTACAATAACAAGGAACTGAGAAGATGCAGAACGGGGGGGGGGGGCTACACTCAGCATTGCCACGCTAATTTTCAAAGTTCTTTAATAACTGTGTGAACCACAGACCTGTAATTTCTTATCTTGTGTTACCTTTCAGTGCTGCTGGCAAGCATTCATCCGCCTTGTAGAATGGAGATAAGCCCACCAGCCTTGGCTGCAATTCCTACTTGGGGGGGGGGGGGAGGGAGTGCTTGTGTGGGAGGCTGGGAAGATAAAAGGTTCCAGTAGCTGTGAAAGTGGGTGGTAAATGTAGAAAATGGAGCTATTGCAGCACTTTGAAATTCCTGCATTGCTCCTCTCGCACGAAAGATGCCCGCTTCCATTCATTTAAGCAGCAGCAAAGTTAAGCTTTGTCTCAGACCTTTCAATATTTGTGTGTGTTTGTTTTGGCCAAATGGTGACAGTCTCCTTCCTGCGCAATGCTAAAGGTTTACTGATTTAATTCCTGTCCGGGGGTGGGGGTAGAGTTCTTGCATTTTCTGCATGTGGGTTTTAATAATAATAATGATGATGATGATAATGATAATGATAATGTATTATTTATACCCCGCCCATCTGGCCGGGTCTCCCCAGTCACTCTGAGCGGCTTCCAACAGAAGAATAAAACACAATAATCTATTAAACATTAAAAGCCTCCCTGAATGCCTTCAGATGTCTTCTAAAAATCTGGTATTTGTTTTCCTTTTTGACATCTGTTGGGAGGGCGTTCCACAGGGTAGGCGCCACCACCGAGAAGGCCCTCTGCCTAGTTCCCTGCAACTTGGCTTCTCGCAACGAGGGAACCGCCAGAAGGTCCTCGGTGCTGGACCTCAGTGTCTGGGCAGAATGATGGAGGTAGAGACGCTCCTAATATTTGTGTTTGATCCAAACCAAGACTGCAGTTACCTGGGAGTAACAGTAGTAGATACAGTTTGGATTGCACTGTTAGTCACTGTTAGACCAGAGGCAAAATGACCACTGGGAGAAGGACAGAGGGAGAAACGCCATGGTACACCCGCATCAGCACAACCGCACGCCTTCATCCATCCGCCATCTGCAAAAAAAACATGCCTCTCCCATATCAGTCTCTACAGCCACAGCAGGCGCTGTAACTCTCCAATTGCTAGACTTCACCCCCCAAAGGCACACTCTTCCATTGTATCTTGAGACAGATGGATACCAACCATACATTAGTCATGCCTAGAAAAGACCCATTGCAAAGAAAGTTAGCCAGTCATCCATTTGATTTCATTATTAATTATTATTATTATTATTTACTATTATTTATTAAATTTGTATACCAATGATCAGTAGAGCTACTTACAATGACTAAGTAGATGTGACTACGGTAAGTCTGGAGCCAATAAAATAGGGACATTTAACTTCATTTATTTCAGAGGGGTTACACACACAATGCTATCCTTCATTGATCCTGCATTTTATTGATTTTTAAGTACTTGTAATGCTGAAATCCTACAGCGAGGAGGAAGCCGGGGGGGGGAGTGAAGGCGGGTACAGTGCCTAGTTCAGCACCCTGACTTCTGCCAGAAAGTGAAAGTAAGGGTGGAAGGGGCTGTTGCTTTTCTCTGTCCTTTTCCATCTCCCTACCCCACCCCACCCACTTCCCTCCCATTGGAAACGGTGAGTCACTGAAACAAGTCTCTTCACATATTAGATTAGATATAGAATTTTCTCTGAAATGCATTCCTGAGTGGAATGCTGATCCTTTCAAATCAATGAGAGCATTGCTACCGATTGCAAAATGAGAAAGGATTGCAGCACCTTGGTCTTTTTTTAAGCAAAAGTTTTTGTTCTTTGAAGAATTAAGGCTGCAGTCCTGGTACGTACCCTTTTACCTGGGCATAAGTCCCGTTGGACTGCACAGGCATTTTGAAAGTGTGTCATGGTAGAAATAATTTGTATTTGGGCAGTTTTCATAGAGAGAATGGCCACTATTTTATTTCTTCCCTGTGAAGGACGGTGCGTGGATATATTTTATGATTTTCAACATGTCACAGGATTCACTAAACCCACTATTGATTATAATAGGGAAGTCTTTTAATTAATTAATTAATTAATTAATTAATGTTTCTACTGCAAACAACACTGCAAATAATCGTTTGTTCTATATCCCTGTCAAATGATATTGTAATCTATTATTTTCTATTTGATGTAGGTAGACTAAAGCCACTCTGGAAATGTTTTTTAATATATATATATATATATATATATATATATATATATATATATATATATATATATATATATATATAACAAAGAGGCAGTTATTGTATTAAATGTATTAAATGAATATAATGCTAAAATGTATTAAACAAATGAATGTATTAAATGTGTTAAACAATGTATTAAACAAATGTATTAAACAAATGAATATAATGCTAAAATAAATGCTCTTTTATAAATAAATAAATAAATAAATAAATAAATAAATAAATAAATAAATAATGTTCCCCTAGACTTCTTTGCTAAAAATCCCATTTCAGTGAAGCTTGCAACTCCTCGGCATCTCATTAGGATTACAAACAGGTGGTTTAGAAGATATATAAGATATATAAAATACTGCCTCATTTACTCAAGTTTAATGTGCCATCGAATCTAATGTGCACCTTAATTTCCGCAACGTAATTTGGCCAAAAAAAAGGTGAGCATTAGATTCAAGTAAATATGGTAGTTTCTGATTAACTACAATAATTGCACTTAGTAGTTTTTTCTTTGTTAAGGAACAGATTGACACTATATGCCAAACACCTGTAATTGGATTACAAGGTCCAGATATCTAGTTTAATTTTTTTTTCTTTTAAAGCATTATAAACTAACAAGACATCTCTCTCTCTCTCTTCAACAGCAGCATCATATGTTGCATAGCAACCGATGTAAAGCAAAGGCAATTAAAACAAGGTATTTTTTCAACGCAAACCAGTATCTGGAAAGTTAAACTTCAACAAATGGAACCAAGTTAGTGTCATCAGAGCCTGATGGTTACAGAAGCTTTCCAAAGTGATAGCAGAAACAGCTTAATACGTATGCAAAATTAGGGATACGCCAACACTAACGCCACAGATTACATTACTAGGTTCCCCTAGAACACATGGTAACATGCTCCAATGCGATGTTTTGGATTCATCAAGTGACTTAGATGTAAGGAACAAAAAAAATTAAAATTAAAATTAAAGGACCAGTTCAGTTGGGGACGAACAAGAGAAGAGGAAGTAAAAGGTGTTCAAAGGTGGCTTTCCAGTGGATGGAGACAGGGAAGTGAGAAAGGAATGGGTTGGTAACGCATATTTATACAACTAACAATGAGGGGAGGGATTGGAGGAGAAAATAAGAGTAGCGATGAATGGGGAAAGCAGAGTCTTGTAGCTACGATTTGCATTAATGCAATGCTATTTGTATTGCAATACACATACTTGCTGTTTTTGTTGGTTATGTGCATTTAACAGGCTGTTAAGCCGAGACTCCCAAACTGTGGTTCTCAAGCCTCATTCCACTGGCCTGTGGGATAGCTAGGTTTGTGGTTGAAGATGGGATATGGCATGTCTATCACACTGAATAGCCACACAAATTTGTAATTGTATTCTTATTTCTTCTTTTATGCATCATATTGTATTCTGTTGTACAGTACTGTATTCCTATTTGCATTCTATGGAATTTCAGTTGCTACAACAGGCATTGGGGGGTCATGAAGACCTCAGCAATTTTCAAGTGGTGGGGAAAGATTGGGAACCACTGCTCTGAGCATTGCAAGTTGAAGTTATATAGAATGATGAAGCTATCCTATGTGTCTCTGTGTGGTCAAAAGCAAGGCATGGATTTGTCAGTGTTTTCTGTTCACCCAGAAATCATACAAAGCCAGGAGCATGGAAAAAAACACCAGGCTCAGTTTTCTAATGTGGAAAGGGAGCTAAACACACAAACAGTATTTTCTTTTATAAAATATCACAGTGTCTTGAACTGCAAGCATCAGAAATTAACTTTCACATCATTCCCTAGATACCAGTTTATGATATACAATTACTGGGCTGTGAACATGGATTTTGTGCGACTCAGTACTTCACAACAATGCTTTATATGTAACATCTGTTTCATGCATTCATCTGCTAATAATAATGTTAATTTAGAAAAGAGCTCATTTCTGTTCTGAAGCAAACATGTTCAGCTTCCAGATAACTTTACCTGGATTTTCCCCCTATTCATTCGGAGCATTTGAGGCCAAACTGAGATGACAAACTGTGACTCATTCCGTGTTTCAAAGATCTGGCTGTTAAGCTTTCGTATCTCTTACTATAATTTTCTTCAGGAAAAAACCAACCCTAAACAATGTTATGACTGGATCGCAGGAAAAAAAGGGAGAGAATTATTTTTAAATAATTCACTAGTGGATGTCCCCATACAAAGATGCCATATTCCTTAACTGAATCTCTAGCAAGGCTTATCTGTATTAGTAGTTTTCATTCCAAGAAATGTTTAGCAAGGAGACAATAGCTGCATTTAGCTAATCCTTTTTAAAAAAAAAATCAGTTGCAGAAGATAGGTGCAGGTAGGTAGCCGTATTGGTCTGCCATAGTCGAAGCAAAATATATATAAAAAATCCTTCCAGTCGCACCTGAGAGACCAACTAAGTTTGTCATTGGTATGAGCTTTCGTGTGCATTCTCACTTCTTCAGATTGGTTCAACTTCCAGTAGTCATCTTATACAATTGTATAAAACTAAAAAAATGGAAATAGTGCAGATTTACTCTGCAATCCTATGGAAGTTTAACCCCAGAAGAAGTGTTATTCTGTTCTTACACCCAAACATGCATCCCTAGTATTGCATCCTTAGTTCACCCAGACACACAATTCCATTCCCCTCTTGGTTTTCCATTCCACCACCCCCCCAAAAAAAGGTCAGCATGCCTACCGAGCATGCTCGGTCATCTTTATTTTTGTTTTTTAAGGTGGGGTTTCCTCTTTAAGATTTTTTCCAGAGGTTTTTTGTGCTTTTGCCAATTTTGTAGATTCCCCAAGCCTGTTTGACGCCTCTCTTTTGTGCATGTGTGTTTCCATTTTGGGTACATAAAAACCCTTACTCAGAAGAATTGAGATTGCTATTTGCATACAATATAGGACATATTTCTTCCACATCATGTGGCTATCTTTGATTCTATTAACTTTAAGTGCATTTTACGTTGGGCAAACTGTGGAATGTGAGGGTTAGTTCAGGTAAAAATGAAGGGACAAAGCAGCCTTCTCATAAATCATGTCAGCTGTCTTCTGCCATAGCAAGTTGCGGCTTCCTCTGAGAATCTCTCTGTGTGTCAGATTCCTGGAAGACAACATTCCATTTGCATCAGTGAGTAAATGTGCTGGGAGAGGTGTGCAAAATGCTTCAGTCTCTGCTTTTAATATGCTTCAGCAACACTTTTTATGTGAGCTGCACTGAGGAGATGACCTGTGTGTGATTGTCACACAAGCAGTGTTTGAGCACTTGGATAATGAGTAGCATGAGGCACGCTTGAAAGCCGGGAACCTCCTCAGTATTGTCAGCTCATATGAGTGAGGTAGAGTGGGCAGAAGACTGTTATGGGGCAAGTCTCATGCAGCAATCTGGGAGGTAGGACTTCAAAGCCTGATTTCATTGAGGCAGAACCCATTGCTGTTTCTGGTTCCAGCATCGATCTAGGTAGCATACCCCTTTGCAGAAGGATTTAATGATGCCTGCAGGTAAGGTCACACAATCTAAGGCAGGGGAAGCCATCAAGGTGCCCTCTGGATATTGTGCACTCACATCACCCCCAGTCAGCATGGCCAATGGTCAGGGGAGCTGTAGCCCACCATATCCAGAGGACACTTTGGTGCCTGCTCCTAGTCTTGGTGGAAAACTATCCTTTTCAAGCGAAGAGGGAAATCCTGGCTCTCCTCATCCAAAGAGGAACTGGAACTCATGACTCTGGTTTTTCCGAAGGCTTTTGTTTTCAGATTTGAGTGGTACATAAAGCAGACGCTCACAGATTGCAAAGCTCAGCGGTGAAATGGAAACGCAAAGGCATGGCTAATTGTAAGCTAAGACTTTCGACTAACAAGCAACATGCACCTTCCTTTTGTAAGGCTGGGTGGGCACAGCATTTAGCACAGCAAACAGATAGATCCTGAGACTGGGCAAGCAGGCAGGCCCTCCTTCTAGCCATTGGTTAGGTGAGGTTTGTGTGTACTGACATCTCTGTGTGCAAGGTGACAAAGGTGGGGTGGGTGTCCCTTCCAGCTCCTGTTTTCAATTGATGGATAAAATATCTAAGAGATTTTGACGCCAAGTAGAGTTATGTTGGAAAGATGCATAGGCTTGTTTAGCCAGTAGATTCTTTGGAGCATTTCCATCTTTATTTATCAAGGGAATGTCCTCTTCAGTTACCACTTCCTTGCTCTACAGTCCCACTTGCAAGCTTCTGAAATATTTCAACCACCTTTGCCTGTTACATGTTTCTGTTTTCCCATGATGTACCTGTTGCTGTGACACTATTTGGACCATTTCCTACTTCTCTATTGTGTGGTTACGAGTATGGCTATCGCCTGAAACCTATATTATTTATCCTGACTCAGATTTCAATGGTATTTCAAATTAATGCAAAGTGCTGTAGAGATAGGTTGATATATTTTAACACAGGGTTGCATCCAAGTACATTTACAATAAATGTGATTAATGTAAGTACGTACATCCATTTCAAAAGGGTGTGCTTTTAGTAAGACTTAGTTTGTAGATACAGTAGGTGGTTTATTGGGGAAGTTAAGCAGAGACATCACCTTGCCGACAAAGGTCCGTATAGTTAAAGCTATGGTTTTCCCAGTAGTGATGTATGGTAGCGAGAACTGGACCATAAAGAAGGCTGATCGCCAAAGAATTGATGCTTTTGAATTGTGGTGCTGGAGGAGACTCTTGAGAGTCCCATGGACTGCAAGAAGATCAAACTAATCCATTCTTAAGCCCTGCTCACTGGAAGGACAGATCCTGAAGCTGAGGCTCCAATATTTCGGCCACCTCATGAGAAGAGAAGACTCCCTGGAAAAGACCCTGATGTTGGGAAAGATTGAGGGCACTAGGAGAAGGGGACGTCAGAGGACAAGATGGTTGGACAGTGTTCTCGAAGCTACCAACATGAGTCTGACCAAACTGCGGGAGGCAGTGGAAGACAGGTGTGCATGGCGTGCTCTGGTCCATGGGGTCACGAAGAGTCAGACATGACTAAACGACTAAACAACAACAACAAGCCCTTCATTTCTTCTTTGAATATGCAGATTTCATGAATGTTAGTGTTAGATGTGCTTGATAAATAAATACCAGCTGGTGTGACTGTGGTCAACAGAGTTTATCAGTCTCATGTAAATCGCTCTTCATTCCCTCACATAGGTGACTATAGATAATCATTTACCCAACATCTAACAAAACTGTAGCAAGCATACAGGTGAAATGGGGAGCTGGTTGTGTGTGTGCACCCACCCATGCAAAGAAGACAATTTGACCTACCACATCCTGACTTCTCCCAATTTTTAATTTGCCCTGGATCAGGAAAGGCTTGTCCTTTTTTGCTTTTACCATTACCTTTTCCTGCAGATATGTTTGGATCTTGCTGTTGTGTTGATTGATCTCATCCCAGAAAATAAAAATACATTTGCCAACCCTTTTTAACAAGATCCTTTTTTTAAAAAAGGTGAATGGGGAGGGGGAGAGATTTGTTTATTTTCTGCTTGAGAGTCTACCAGCTCTTTTTCTTTTCTTTTTTTGGTGCTGTGCTCCAGTCAAACTACAACCCTTCAGTTTTGATGTTGCAGCTGGTTGCCATGGAAATAATTGTGATTTCACAGGTTTAGTGTAGCATCCATTGCAGGAGACATTGAGGAACATTGGTTGTGTGGGAGACATGTTTAGAGAATGGGGAGGGCATGAAAATATTCTGAACATGCCTCATCTCAGGACCCTAGGGATCCCCCACCACGTCTTTCTCTGTCTCCCTCTGTCTCCTTCTCTCCTTTTGTTGTTGTTGTTTTTACTCCTTATAGTGACAGTAGCATCTCCTGCACAGCAGATACAAGAACAACTTGATGTGTCTCACTGCTTCAGCTGCTCAGACAAAGTGATGTGGTTTCTCTCATCACTGCCTCCAGTATAAACATGCAGTTCTTTGTCTGCTGTCTGCATTAGCATTTTCTGCCTTGCATCCATGCCGCACAATTATTTTTCTTGGGGAATGTGATGCCAAGAGACGTCAGCTTGGTTATAATTAGCTATACGCTGGCAGCTCTCAAAAGCTACAGACAAGTGGCACTCGGGAAGGTGTAAAACCATTTATTCCTGTACATTTGAAAGTAGTAGAGAAATCATATTCCGTTTGCTGTGGGTAACTGAGTTGGGTGTGTTGTTGTTGTTCTTTCTGTTGACCTACATGAATATTGGGGTGGGGGGCATTTAATTTTGTCATGGATTCTAACAGCTAACAACCTCAATTTTGATTCCATGTCATCCAGCTACTGTCATTGGGTACAACGGGCAATCATTAATTCCACAGTTGCAAAGCTGTGCTTTTAAATGAAGACAAGAGGGGATCTCTTATTTCACAAACTTCATCAAGTTTTTCCGACATACCAGGCTTCATTTTAAAATTCCATTTTTTTTAAAAAAAAGAAACATATTCCTTTCAGAATTGTTTGCATAAGGCAAAACACCCTGGCAAACTCAAAAATGGTGGGCAGTCTTTATGATATAATTGTGATAGGCATGTCCTCTGTTGTATGTGCCAGATTAATTGGTTTGTGGATCCTATTCTAAACGAACAGCTGGCCTCCTTGGTATAACTGCTGTTTTGACTGTGGAGCTATGATAAACTTGCCTCATATTGTAACCTTCTCTCTCTCTCTGACTCTCTCTGTCTCTCATCTATGCCGTCAGTATAAAAGTAGTTAATGGCAAAGGACACTTGGAGGCAAATGTTTATAAAATGATACATATTCAGACGTGGAGAAGAAACCAGGCTGCACGATTAAAGTTTATTTGAAGGTCTTGCACAACAAACCTGATTTCTAAAAGAAATCGGAACGAATGTCTTTGTTTCCGGACTCTGTGTGTGTCACCACTTAGAAGGATATCGCTCTCTGCCATTCTCCGTCAATGCAACAGAATGTCAAAGCACACGTGCCACTTATCAGGGGGGTAAAAAAAAGGGGACAGAGGTAAAAGAACCTCACAATTAACAACAAAGTCAAGGGGTGGGGAACCTGTTTCAACCTGAGGGCTGCATTTCTCTCGCAGATGACCTTTCATAGGCAGCCCATGGCAGGTGGGTCAATAGATGTGACTCTAATAATAATAATAATAATAATAATAATAATAATAATAATAATAATTTTATTTATACCCCGCCCTTCCCAGTCAAGACCGGGCTCAGGGCGGCTAACAACAAAACTATCAAAACAAGCATAAAAGAAACAATTCAATTTAAATACAGATTAAATACAATGTTAAAATTCAATTTTAAAATGGGAATCTACAAGTGGAACCTCGTTTAAATATCTGTAGGATATTCTACAGTAAGGCTACATTCTAGCCACACAGAAGTCAGAGCCATTCAAGAGTGGCTGCATAGCAGGAAGCCACAAAACAAAGAAAACCCCATTAGGCATTTGCACTCCGAGCTACTTGCAAATCCCTCTCTTTTTCTAAATTCACTGTGGAATCTTGTGCTCAGGAGACTTTGTTCCCTAGAAAGGCAGTTTGAGAATGGCAGCGTCCAAGGATCATGCCATATGAGCTGTCACTTGGGAAGGTGGGGAGTTTGGTGAGAGATTTGAATCATGTTTGCTTGCTATATAGTTGCTTAATATAACAGACTACAAGTCAAATATTCTAGCATCTAGAATAGATGGCACAGTCCGTGCCAGATTTCTGCAGAGTTAAAAGAAAAAAAACATTTTGATGGCTAGAGATGAGCTGTAGGACACCTCCTCAGTGACCCCACCCCCACCGGGGCAAAGCGGGGCCGTGCTGAGCTGCTGCCTGCCCATGCAAGGGGAGCCCAGCCAGCTGACGCGGCCCTTGGCAGGCAGAGAGGAGCACCATGCTGGGGTGCCTGTTTTGCACCCCTCAAAAGTTGTAAGCCTGGGGCCATGGCTCCCCTCTGACCCTCCATGCTATGCTCCTGCATCCTACTACTTTTATCCATTTTAAAAGTTGGGGAGCACATTGTGGTGCTTCCACTTGCAGCCTGAACTGGTACAGTCCCTTCTGTTCCCTATGGATTCTTCCAGCACATTGCCGCCTCTAAGGAGTAGACTAGGTCTACAGGGGCATATTGCATTGGGGAGATGTGTAAGCTTTAAGTGTGTTTATGGTCTCCAAAAAAATAAAGTCCTCCAAGTCTGAGGAAGGTGGGAGAGCTATGTCCTTGAGCTGGGACGGCTCTGGGATTGCCCCACCCCATGTATTTCCTCCTAAGCCTAAGCCAACAAATAGTATTTTGCGTAGTGGAGAGGAACATTTTTGGGGGAGGGGGTTACAGCTGGAGAGGGAAGAGTTAACATTGGCTATGGTATAAAGCAGGCATCCCCAAACTTCGGCCCTCCAGATGTTTTGGACTACAATTCCCATCTTCCCCGACCACTGGTCCTATTAGCTAGGGATCATGGGAGTTGTAGGCCAAAACATCTGGAGGGCCGCAGTTTGGGGATGCCTGGTATAAAGTTTTCAAGCCTAGTATCGGTGGGTGAGGGGAACCTGAGGGCACTAAAACAGCCTTTCCTGTGTAACCAAATACTACATGTTAACATTGGACCCATTCAGACATTTGGCCGCAATCATAAATATGTGACTTATTAGGAAACAAATCCCAATGGATGCATGCAGTGGGAATTACATCTGAATAAAAATGCTGCTCACTTATACAGTGGAACCTCGGTTTATGAACACCTCAGTTTATGAATTTTCGGTTTATGAACGCCACGGACCCATCTGGAACGGATTAATTCATTTTCCATTACTTTCAATGGGAAAGTTTGCTTCAGTTTATGAACGCTTCAGTTTATGAACAGACTTCCGGAACCAATTACACCCATGCTTCAGTTTATGAACGCTTCAGTTTAAGTACTCCGCGGACCCGTCTGGAACGGATTAATCCACTTTCCATTACTTTCAATGGGAAAGTTTGCTTCAGTTTATGAACGCTTACTCCGCGGACCGTCTGGAACGGATTAATTCACTTTCCATTACTTTCAATGGGAAAGTTCGCTTCAGTTTATGAACGTTTCAGTTTATGAACAGACTTCCGGAACCAATTGTGTTCATAAACCGAGGTACCACTGTACAGGCAAACAGGTGAGCACGCCAGCCTCTTCAGTGTTGGAAAGACTGTTCACCATTTGTTGTTTTGCCTGCAATAGGATAGTGTAGTTACTTGGGTGGTAAGAACCATCACATGGTAGAAGAGCAGGCACAGTTTTCTCCCCTCCACTGTGCAAATCATGTCCTGATGTGGGGTAGCCATTCCACAAGGATGCCGGATGAAACAGATGCCTGACCCATGCTATGCAATGCTTTCTCTCCCGAAAAGGAGCTGGAAGATCGCTCAAACTGGGCCTCTTTTCGCAACGAGGTATTTGCATATTCTATGTTAGGGTTGCCATACTTCCAAAAGTAAAAACCAGAACACCCCAAAAAGCTGTTGAGCTATATTATATGTAAGATTCCCTCTGTGACGTGCAGGGCCACACCAAGTCCACTGCTGACTATTGTAGTGCCTGAGCCAAGCTGCAGAACTGATTGTTCCTGCCCAATTATTTGAGGAAGTGTGTGTCTGTAACAAAACACGTACATGTTTGGTTTTTTAATTCCAGTTTGACTGTTGGTAAAAGCACAAGTCTCCAGGCAGAAACAAAAGCCAAATGTGTTTGTTAAAACAAAAACAACAAAAAACACCCTCCAGCAATGACTTTGGAGATCTTGATAGCATGGTCAGCGGTCAAATGTTTTCATGCTTCATTTCTCCTATTCCTCTGACAGGTACATGTGACAATGCTGAAGCTATGAGTGGAATTTTAATGAGGAAGTTTGAAGAAGTTGGCGGTTCCTCAATCTTCTCTGTGTGGGAATCGGATGATGAAGTTTCTAGCGGCAAAAGCGCTGACGATGCTGATAGTGTCAGTCTGTCCACTTCAAATCATTTTATTCGTAAGTACCAGATGCCAGGCAAGGTGGATCCATGCTCCTTTTTAAAGTAAATTTTTCAGGCAATGTTTTCACTTTGGAATACATACATATTCCATACATACATATGTGTGTGTGTGTGTGTGTGTGTGTGTGTGTACGCGCGCGCTAAATATAAGGCAAGCATCTGATCACAAAACTTTTGCACAGCACATGGCATCAAAGTCTATGGGGTGGCAGAGGGAAACACGGCTTTCCATAGCACTTGATAGCACCCGCCTTTGCAGATTTTTTTCTTAATCCTAGGAAGTTTCTGTTAATAACTTTTAAATCTTTACTGTAAGTCTATGGTGGGATGTCTGTCCTATCATACTGGTTTTATGTAAACAATTAAGCGCGCACACACATATATGCCACCCCTCTGCCACCCTGTAGTCTTTGATGCCATGTGAATTGCAGCAATAAGCATTTATTCTGAATAAGTCTGTTCGCTGTGCAAACGTTTTGTGATCAGATGCTTGCCTTACATTTAGCAAATTAATTGATTAATTGAACTTACTAATGTTAAAGCTTTAAAGAGCACTGCAACCCTGCGTTCTGCCATGCTAGAAGGGCTTTGGATGGAGGGGGAATGTCTTCCCACCCCTTCCTGGCTCTGCCAGCAGAGGAGTGCTGCCATTAGCAGGGGAACCCCACCGGCCAGGAGTGCCCCAGTGCACCTACCCAAATGGCAGATGGAAGCTACCAGTGGTGGCATACCTGCTGGTAGAAGGCCGAACAGAAACCCATGAGCATCTGGACCATGAGCCTGCCATGCTACCATCACAGCCTACCCCCACCCATCCCAAATCAAGCCACACTGCTGCCAACCTGCTCTTGAGATTGCAGCCTTATAGACCAATCCTGTGATCCCTGGAGGGCATCCCAGGGACCGTAGGGTGAGCAGATCTCCCTCTCTGCCCAGTCCTGGAGCTGATGTGCTGCTTTCCCCTTCCATTGGGACCAATGGACAGGGGACAATGCAAAAAGCTAAAATGCTTCCCCCTGTCCTTATTATCTTCCACCCGGCAGGGCTTTGGCTTTGGCCATTCCTCCACCTTGCCTTCTCCCTCCCACATCCCATTTGGATCCTTCTACCTGTACCTGAACATTGGAGATTCTTTTATTTTTAATGCAAGATGATGATTCCCCCTCCCCCCACATAAAACAAAGCAATGATTTTTTTTCTTGATAGACAAATTATTCTCTTACAGTAAATTAAAACAACTCCATCACCATAGGGCTGCCTCGGAAGCTTTTGTAGTCTGGCTGTCAAGTAATGGGGCTGTGTACACACTATACATATAAAGCACCCGTCCCCCAAAATAATAATATTGGAAACTGTAGTTTACCCACCACAGAGCTACAGTTCCCAGCACCCTTGACAAATACAGCTCCCAGGATTCTTCATGTGTGTGTGTGTGTGTGTGTGTGTGTGTGTGTGTGTGTTTGCTATAAATGTGTTTTAAATGTATGGTGTAAATGCAGCCTTTGGGTGGTCAAAAATACTGCAATACAGTACCTTGCTGCATTGCATGTCTCTGGAAGGGTTGGGGACAAGCCACAGGTAGAGAGGATTAAGTTTTGCTGCAGCCCCATTATGTGGCAGCTGAGGTTTTGGGGCCATTGCAGCCACAGCGCATGGTGCAAGAACTGTGCTAGTTTTAGTAGGTAGGTCTGTGGTAGGCTTTCTTTGTCAGGGACTAGATCTAGATATTTCTGCGAGGATACTGTGGTAACTCAGGCAACACACGCACCAACTAGTGGATGTGTATCTCAGGATGCCTGTAACCCAAGTTGTTTAACCCTATGCTTCAGAAGTTTCAGTCAGATGAAAGATTTATACTTTCCCCAAATAGGGTAAAATAAGTACAGCCATACCTCAGTTTAAGTACGCTTCAGTTTAAGTACTCTGCGGACCATCTGGAGTGGATTGATCCACTTTCCGTTACTTTCAATGGGAAAGTTCGCTTCAGGTTAAGTACGGACTTCCGGAACCAATTACACTCATACCTCGGGTTAAGTACGCTTCAGGTTGAGTACTCCACGGACCGTCTGGAGCGGATTAATCCACTTTCCATTACTTTCAATGGGAAAGTTCGCTTCAGGTTAAGTACAGACTTCCGGAACCAATTATGTTTGTAAAACGAGATACCACTGTACTGCATTAACACCAGTGCAACAGCATTCATGGTCAGGCTGTCCAAATGTTCCAAAAGAAAGTTCTGGAACCAAAACCTGGGCTTCCAGATGGTGTTGGGACTTCAGCTCCCATCAGCCTCAGCCTGCATGGCCAACTGTCAAAGTTAATGGGAGTTGTTGTCTACCAACATCTGGAGGGCCAAGGGTTCTCTGCTTCTGGCATGGAAAGATGGAACTTGCAGATATCAAGACTCTTCACACACACAAACACACACAAACACACACAAACACACACACACACACACACCGCTTTCTAACACTGGAAATTAACATGTTGCAATATGTTCCACACCAATTACCATGAAAGCAAGAATTCATATTGTTGTTGGCCCATCTGCTTATTCCTAGCCAACTTTCATTTTGATATTTGGATCATTGTCGTTAATTCTGCAAATGAGTTAGATAAATTTGAAAGCCTGCAATTCAGGGAACTGAGCCTTTGGTTAGGAGTATGGCATGCTATATATCCACAAAAGCTTGCTGTGGGATTGTAGAAAATGGGATTAATAAAACTGTAGTATTCCTGCATCCCATCTGGAGGACGAAAAAATTAGGAACATGTTTTTTTGCTGCACAGCACACAGTCAAGCATGCTGATTGTAACAGGGACTGATATTTTGCGTTTAATACCACAATGCTTTTAGATCTCAGAAACGACTTGGCTTTCCACTTAAATTCACCCAAGCATTTCCAACACAAAACCCCAGGCTAGTGAGTGATTTCCCAGCAGATCTTCCCCATTATGCCATTGCTATGTCACGACTGGCTTTCCAGTTTTTGCAGTTTCCATGACAACCATGATCTTTGATCTGCAAAGAATAATAATGCATCACTAAGAGGTATAAAACATTTTTTGGAACATAAAGTGTGGTTCCCTCAAAGGAATAGATTGCAGACAGCAGGGCACTTATCATTAATCAGTACTATAATTGCAAGAACGCTGTATAAATATGAATTCCTGTTGATGGCAGACAGCAAACCACATCCACTAATTTTCTAGGCTCCACAGGAAAAAAAAAACATTAAAAAAATATGGGAAGGCTTGTTACAGAAGCAACATCATTAACTGGCATTCAGCTACCGCTGTTAGTTGCTGCTGCTGCTGCTGCTGCTACTACTAACAATAATGAAAGGATAGCAGGAATAAGGTACAGGAATAAGGAGAGGTTGAGAAAGATTAAAGAGGCGACTGGGAAGTGATGACAAGGTGTAGTGGTAGTAGATAAAACAGGTGAGTGTTTGCTGAGTATATGTTTTTGTGTATGTGTATTCAAGTCCATTTATATACTGTTTAACATATACGATACCTTTAAGCGGTGTATGGCAAATGAAAAACACAAATTTCACAAAAAATACACAAGAAAACCATCAATGCGAACGACTAAGAACAGCAAGAAAAAGCACAGGAATTCAATAAAGCCTAACAACATACAGAAGATGAGAGTTCAGCTTTAATGATGCCTCTTAGGAAGGACTAGGCCTGCCACCCAATGAATTCTGAGAATTCTGAGATCACTGTGCTTCTCAGGAACCAGGTGAGATTCAGCAAGAGATGGGCAGGTAGAAACTGATTTATTCATTGATATCTTGGCACCACTGCTTTACCAGATCCATCGGAAATTAATATAATTGTTGGCTCCCAAGGGTCATCAAAAACATATTCAAAAATTAATCCATACATTTGAAAATGCATTGAATAATTTAGAATATTGAATAAATTGTAAGAGATCGTGATCTTCTCATAGATATTTTATAACCGTTTCATAGCCATTGCGAGAAGGAGAATGTCTTCACACGACTTTTAAATTTTTAAAATTACAAATCTAAAGGAAATGTCACAGCTCGTTCCAAAACATTTAAACAAATTTGTAGTGCGGTAGCGTTATTGTGAGGCAGCTCCCTCAGACATCTAACATAAGAACAAAAGAAAGCTGCTGGATCAGACCATAGGTTCAGGGAAGTTTTTAATGTGTGACATTTTAATGTATTTAAAATTTTTGTGGGAAGCCACCCAGAGTGGCTGGGGAAACCCAGCCAGATGGGCGGGGTACAAATGATAAAGTTGTTGTTGTTGTTGGCCCATTTAGGCCAGCCTCCTGTTCTAACTGGCCAACCAGCCAATTTTTTGTGTCATGAAAATAGTTGGTTATTTATTATATTTTTATTCACAGAGAAAATGACAGTGGGTTTTATTTTGCCTCTGGCGCCAGAATTAACTGATCAGCCTTTGATTCTATGTATGGACCATTATTTGGAAGAGGCTTGCAATTTGCTGCTCTGCCTGAGCTAACAAAATTATATTGCATGTAAAGGACAACATTGCTTTATGTGTTTCACAAATTCCCGCACGTCTGCCTATATATCCTTCATTGTTTTACATTCTGCCATACGTTGGGTTACTTTTTATTACGGATTGCCATTCTTTGACATAGTTTTCAGTTATGTCCTTGTGAGTAGCGATGTTGCAATGCCTGGTAGGCTTTTGGGATGCCGTGAGGTGATAAGATATTTATATACTGGTTTTCAGGCAAACATCATACGTTGGTTTACAAAGAAATTACAAATCAATAAGTATCGGTTAAAAATGTATAATATAGCAGAGAAGACAAGCTAGAAGGGTTGGAAAAAAAGAAACCTGTTTCAAAACTACATCTCCCCTCCCCTTGGGACAACATGATCCCTGAGTAGCTCTGTGATGGTGGCTGGGGAATGGAAAGGGTCAACTCCATTGGAACACTAGGAGCTAGAATAACTGGCAGTTTTCCAGGCTGTTGCGTCTTCATTCTCTCCTCCCCTAAAGAGAAAGACAGACATTTTTATGTATGTCAGTGTGATGCAATAGGTTGCATCGGAACGCCCTCCTCAAGACCTGAGGGGGTTGCCAGAGCCAAGAGGCAATAATGAACTCTGGAGGTTTTCATAGAGTAGGGTTGAAGACTGGGAGTTTAAAAACATCGCACAACGATGGCTGAATGTGAAGTGGGACAATTGACTTATTTACCGCTGTGGATTTGAAGCCAGCAGAGTTTCCTAAAATTATCTTTTCGGGTGACGCCTTGGGTGGAAGTTAGAGGTGCAATGGGAAAATGCCATGCCAGAACTTATCTGCTTATACAACTGAACAGCTAACAACTGCGGCATAAATATCTGTTGTTACTGTAAGTGTAATAGTGAAAAAGTCAAATGTGAGATTGTACCAGATGAAACATGTGACGCAAGATTTCTATAGATATAAAATTACTCTGCTTCAAGGGTGTGTGAGGTTTTTTTGTTTTTTTTGTTTAGAAACAGTATATTGCTTGGCTTAAGTGCAGAAAATTGTTTTTAATTAAATAATAATCAAGGCTGCAATCTCAAGCACACCTACTCATTATTCTCCAGCGGAGGACTGAAATTCGCCAGCAGTTCAGGCAGAGCTAAAATAATTACACCCCCCCCAAAAAAAAAACTTTGTTGGAGAATTGTTTTCTGAGCAATTTCAGATAAACCCCAGAGTAAACATGATGAGGATTATGCTGTTGGTAGTTCTAAATTAATACTTGTTACCATTTTCTCTTACTGTTTTTGGAAGCCAGTGTTCCTGCCCATTGTTTCTGACATTTCTTAGCCAAGCTACTGCAACTTAAACTACAGATGGCAGAGAACTTGATGGCCAAGTTTACTAAAAATTTAGTCGTGGTTAACTTAGCTGCATTGGTTACCAATGGGTTTCTTTTTCCTTTTTTGTGTCATGTTTTCGGATTTTATTTCAGAGACCTGACATAGCTCGAAATTGCAGAGGGATTCCTTCTGTAGACTTTGGTCATGAAAATGTTTTGGAGCACATTCATTAATTATCTGGAGGATGGCTTTCTTAATGAAAGGTTTATGCAGAGCTCCTTTGGAATCATGCCTACAGTTGTGCAGAGGGTTTGTGAGAGGAGCTGTACTGCTTCCTTTCTCTGTCATAATTTGGGTGGTTTGCCCATTATAGAATAAGGGAACAATCCCCATCAGAAGGGAACAACGGAGCATTATGCTGCTCACATTCTGTGAAGATATGACTGCTCACTGGTGTGTGATTTGTTACCATGACAGTTTAGCCATGTCAGTTTTGTTTTTAGAATGGTTATCTCTTAGCAGCACCCTCCCATTATCATGCTAAGAGTGGACTAGTTAAGTAGCACTGTTTTGTTTCATATTAAAACTTGCATACCTGACCTGTGAGTTTTAAATGTTTTTTTTTTTAAAGTGTGTGTGTTTTGTCCAGGTCTTCTTAGCAGCAGCTTTGCTTTTCTGCCTGATTCCTATCTCTAGTCTAGACCATCCCTTCCAAGGCAGGAGGTGCCGAAGGGCGAAAAATAATTGATCTCTTAAGGCCGAAGCCTTTACAAACGATATTAAACAGTATTTTTGCACGCAGCCTTTGCCCTCCTTGTCAGAATTCAAGAACTGTCAGTAAGGGATAGACAAATCTGTCAGTTTCATCCCCCCCCCCTTATCTTAAATTCAGTTCCAAACAATTTTGCATTGGTCTGTGATTATTTTTTTTAATCCCCTTGAAAATTCACCAGCATTTTAAAATAATAATAATAATAATAATAATAATTATTATTATTATTATTATTATACCCCCACCCATCTGGCTGGGTTTCCCCAGCCACTCTGGGCGGCTTCCAACCGAATATTAAAAACAGTACAGCATTAAATATTAAAAACTTCCCTAAACAGGGCTGCCTTCAGATGTCTTTTAAAAATAGGATAGCTGCTTATTTCCTTGACATCTGTTGGAAGGGCGTTCCACAGGGCGGGTTCCACTACCGAGAAGGCCCTCTGCCTGGTCCCCTGTAACCTCACTTCTCGCAGGGAGGGAACCGCCAGAAGGCCCTCGGTGCTGGACCTCAGTGTCCGGGCTGAATGGTGGGGGTGGAGACGCTCCTTCAGGTATACAGGACTGAGGCCATTTAGGGCTTTAAAGGTCAACACCAACACTTTGAATTGTGCTCGGAAACGTACTGGGAGCCAGTGTAGATCTCTCAGGACCGGTGTTAATACACTTTTGCCAGCAATTTATCCCAATATAATATATTTTTGCATGCCCTAGTATAAGCATTTTATACTCACCTTTCCCTTGGTTGGAGAACTTTGTCAAAAAATTAAGAAGAAAAAACCATGATTCAGAGGATAGCTGAATTTAAGCTCACATATTGTATTGAAAATTGTGACTCCCCCATCCCTACTGTCAAGTATTTTGGCTATGAGGCAACTTTTCTTTTTTATCCATAAGGATTATACAGGTATACATGCACACAATGAGATGGCAAATTGTTGACTCCATAGTATATGGCAGTGCTTTAGACTATCACCCCCTGTGGATTGTCTTCCTTCAGAAATGTCAACACCAATCACTGCTGTAATGGTATGTTAATCAGTGAGTAAGGGTAATCAGAGGCATTCTTTGATGTCTGGGATGACTTTTGATTTTCAGAGTCAATCTCTCAAACTGAAAGCTGCTGGTCTTAGTTTTCTCCTTCTTTTCCTCCTGGTATCACATGGAGGGGCTCAGAGGAAATCTTGTGTCTTTGAAAGATGTGTAGTTAATTATACAGGTGTGGTGTTGCTCCACATAAAAGGGAGTAATTGCTAGGTGATTATAATTTTACTTCTCATTTTCCCCTGGTCATACAGAAGAAGAGCTTTCCTCCAGTGATCACTGCAAGCTTTAAAGGGAGAAAAAAAGGAAAGAAACAAAGTCTGTAATAAAAGCGGATGTTTCAAAGATAAATCATTATTTTGGGGGTGGGTGGGCGTAATATGAAGTTCCAGCTTGCAAGATAATGCTATAAGCGCCTGCGACTACATGGCAAACATTAGATTCCTTCTTTATTTATGCCTGAGTATCAACAATGAAAGATGTAGTAAAGCCGAGTCTCAGCTGTTTTATACCACCGTGTCATTAAATCCTGCTTCTGTGGCGAGGACAGCTGAACGGGAACCATCATAAGGTCCCTGACCCTGCAGTTGTGAAAATTGATACCAGCTCACCTTTTGAATGAAATGGGGCTACAAGGGACACAAATTTGCATATGTAAAGAGGCGGAATTATATAGGTGTTGGTGCTGCAAAAGAGACATTTAAATAAGCATGTTGTTTGGCATCAACTTGCTACAGAAGAGGCATAACTTGTATGAAGAAACAAAATGCCCAAGAACCAACAATATAACCCCACCCGTCTAAACCACCTGGTAGGTTCATTGAGCAGAAAAGCACCATAGGAAATACAGGTAAATAACCCCTCTCATTTTGTTTATCTCCATGGTTCTGCTTTATGGGGACGGAATGTAGTTCAGTGCTATAGCATCTGCCTTGCATGCAGATGGACCTTGGTTCAATCCAGGTAGGACTCAGAGAGACTCCCCTGTCTGAAATCCTGGAGAGCCACTGCCGCTCAGTGTAAACACATCTGAGCTAAATGGACCCAAATGTCTGAATCAGTCATAGCTGTCAGCTTTCCCCTTTTTTTAGGGAAATTCCCTTATTCCGAATAGGATTCCTCGCGAGAAAAGGGAAAAGTTGACAGCTATGGAACCAGTATATGGCAGTTTCTTGTGTTCCCTTCTGGATTTATTATATTTCAACCCAACCCCAAGGCTCATGACCAAAGATTCCTGATATATTTACCCCCCCCCCCATTGCAATTAAAAAAAATCAAATTAATGGTACCTTAATTTAGAAGGTTGAATAAATCGGCCTTTAACCTACCTATGTGGATCCCTCGTTATTCATGCAAATATCCATTTAGCGTATCACTTTGAGTAAGAGCAGGCTTTCTCAAATTTATTTATTGAAGGGCCTTCCTTTCCCTTCCCTTTTCTATCACACAGTCCCATTCTGCATGATGCCAGAATGACATGGGACTTGCCCATGTGGAAATAGATGCTTTGCTAAAATTGTAATGTGTGGTGTCCCCGATTGCCTTGGTTTTACACTGAGCCTAGGGCTTGCCGATCGGAAGGTCAGCGGTTCGAATCCCCGTGACGGGGTGAGTCCCGTTGCTCGTTTCCAGCTCCTGCCAACCTAGCAGTTCGAAAGCACATCATAGTGCAAGTAGATAAATAGGTACTGCTCCAGCGGGAAAGTAAGCAGTGTTTCCGTGTGCTGCTCTGGTTTTGCCAGAAGCGGCTTAGTCATGCTGGCCACATGACCCAGAAAAACAGTATGCAGACAAACGTTGGCTCCCTCGGCCAGTAAAGCGAGATGAGTGCCGCAACCCCAGAGTCGTTTGCAACAGGACTTAACTGTCAGGGGTCCTTTACCTTTACCTTTTTACGCTTTGTGGAAATGTCTGATGAAAGTCTGAATCTGCCCAAGACCCACACGCGATCCTACATACTTAGTGCGGCCTGTGATCTTAGCCATTCTTTCACTGGTTTTAATGTGCATCTCAGGTATGTTCCATGTTCCATTTACTCTGAGGGATTCCCATTGAAGTAAATGGGGTCTGCTCTGGATGAAGAGTATTGTAGTCTCCATCTTTTTGTCTTTTGTTTCTCTGTGCTTGGAAAACGGAAGAGGAAAATGATAATCTCTTGGGCTGTCTGATGAAAATGTACAGTACCTCATATAATTTACAAATTATATGAAGAATGTCGGTTCCCAAAACTATGATTGGGTTAGTCTAGACTAAAAACTCCACAGGTAAACAAATTATCTCTCCATAAAGTTTAAAATGATTACAGGCAACCTAAGATACGAGATCATATAAACTGTATAGAGGTCGAAGGAAGTCAATTTTTTCTTGTTTTCTTCTGACTTTTTTCTAATTCTTTTTCTTTTTTTCTCTTTTGTTTTCTTCTATATGTATAATTTTCTTTGTATTTTTCTTCTTACTATTTTTTGGCGATATTTGGTAATCTGTATTATTTGTATAACTGTCTTTTTTGGCGTGTATAGTATGTAATATGTATATAGAAAATAAATAAAAGCAAAAAGAAAGAAAATGCGCAGTGACTCAGTGCTTTTGGGAAAATATATAGTTGCTCCTTAGCCGGACAAATTCCTGCTTCTTCTAATTCACCCTCAAGTGTATCAACAACTCTTTATTTAGGCTTCCGTACCCGGCCCTCTAATGAGGTCGAAAAGGTCGACCCCAGCTGGCAGGAAAGGTCAGAATAGGTTCTGCTTTCATTCTTTTCCTGGAGGTTGGTATTCAGCGTATGGAGAAGTGCATGCAGAGGGTTGATAGGTGTCTGGGCAGCTGAGAGAAGGCTTGCATTGTGCAGCAAAATAACGGCAGGATTTGACAGGTAGCCTTCATTACCCTTTCCTGTAGAACAAAGAATAATTCCTACAGCATTATAGAGGATTACCTGTGGGAAGAAAGGATGTGAACACTTTGAAGAGTTTAAAAACTTTTCCAGCTCCCAGAATGCGTACAAAGTATTATTATGGTGTTATTATAAAAAGTATTATTTGTGTTAAGGCGATTCACTGTCATAAATACTTCCCAGTTTCCATCTTCATTAGCTCAGTAGGGTAGGCAATGGTTCCTGAGCATAAGAGATGGGAAGTTAGCTTTAAAATTTTTTGTCTCTACCTAAAAAAAAGCTGAGGCTGAGGCTCCAATACTTTGGCCACCTCATGAGAAGAGAAGAATCCTTGGAAAAGACCCTGATGTTGGGAAAGATTGAGGGCACTAGGAGAAGGGGACGACAGAGGACGAGATGGTTGGACAGTGTTCTCGAAGCTACGAACATGAGTTTGACCAAACTGCGGGAGGCAGTGCAAGACAGGAGTGCCTGGTGTGCTCTGGTCCATGGGGTCACGAAGAGTCGGACACAACTAAACGACTAAACAACAACAACAAAAAATATCCAGATGTCAGTGCCTACTTAGCATGGCAGCAAGAAGCTTGCAGTTGTTGTTTTTTTTACTATACATTGGCAAGCATCAAAAGACCCACTGAGCAAGTGATAAGCACTTCAAGTTGTGCAGAGAGGGGGGAACCTCCAGTTTCCCCGCAGTTGTAGCCCACTGTGCCTATTAAAAAGTCACTCTGGGATTCCCCTGTCCCTCTGGAGTTCATTTTCACAATAAAATCTGTCAGGAGAGGCTATGTATGCTTTCAATCATTGTTTGGGGCCACAGTGGACTGGATGAGGGCCAATATACTGAGTTTGAACCCTGGAAAATTGGTGGCGCTGTTGATGGATGTTCCCATATCTGGGAGATGGGCCAAGTTGCCTGTTCTGGATGGTGTTGGACTCCCTCTGAAAGAACAAGCTCATAGTTTAGGGTTGGTCTAGGATCTTCTTTGTCACTGGAGGCTCAGATAGTTTCAGTGGCAAGGAGTTCCTTTTTACGAACTATGGTTGGTACACCAACTGCAGGCATTCTTGGACAGGGTTAGCCTGGCCACAGTGATTGCTGCATTCGTAGAATCATAGAATTGGAAGGAACCTCAAGGGTTATCTAGTCCAGTGCTCTGCAATGCAGGAATCTCAACTAAATCATCCATGACAGATGGCCATCCAACCTGTGCTCAAAAACCTCCAGTGAAGAGAGCCCACCAACTCCCGAGGAAGCTTGTTCCACTGTCTAACTTCATTGGTAACTTCATGTCTTGTTTACTGAGACGGGTTTGGTCTGGAAACTGCAACTGGTGCAAAATGCCACATTTAGACTATTGGTGGAAACAGACTACCACCAGAATATAACTCTGAAGCTAGAAGACTTGCATTGGTTGCCTATATGCTACCAGGACAAATTCAAGATTTTTTAATTCATTTACCAGGCCCTTAGCAACTTGGGTCCAGGAAATCTTAGGGAACCACCTGGTTCCTTACATCCCTGCTAAATCACTGAGGTCTTGGGAGAAGTCTGTTAAGGATCCCCCATGGCTTGGACACACAGCTCACATTCACAAGCAGCTGTATATTTAGTATTATGGGCCCAATTTTATAGAACTCCCTCCCAGCCAAGATTAGACATGTGCCTTTCCTGGTGAACCTCTGGCACTTGGTGAAGACCTTTTTATTTCAGCTGCCATGTAAAGTTAGCGCTTTGGTTTTATTATTCATTTTAGCTGGTTTTATCTCTGTTGTATCTTTTATAACCTCACTCTGCACTGCATAGAGACTACGGGGTTAAGAGGTACAGTATATGCAAAGTTGAAATAAATAATAAGTAAATAAAAAGAAGTGTGTGCAGACAGAACAAATAAGTGTCTCTCACTCTGTGTACAAAAGTTCATTTTGCTGTATCCTGAGCCCTAAGCTCTATCCTAAGTAAAGATAGGTAACTCTCCTATAAAGAAAATATAAAGTATTAAGGATGCAACACATTTTAAAATTTATATTTTGTTAGTGTAGTTGCTTCCATCTCCCTTGTGCATTTTCTCTCTTTTTATTGGAAACATAAAATACATTTAAAACCATAAGGTATTTGTGACTGGCACATGATTGGAGCTGTTGTATAATGTACATACATTTTCTGCCAGATGCAATTTCCATTCTTGCTCAACAGCTTGGTTAAGGTCAATAGAAAAAATCTCTTTCGGCTTCATTAATAAAGGATCTGTTTCCAGAGGGATTTGACAAGGACAGGAGCAAGCTCTGGCATATTCTCATTGCTGCAGAGCTCAGGGGTATCTCAGACTCACAATTTTACCATTCTCATAGATATCAGCAGCATGAGGCATTAGGAAAGCAGAAGTTTTGTTTAAAAGTTCAGTGCTGAACATGTGGGGGGGGGAGAGATGAGGGCTGTGCATACCCCTGGTGGCTTGGTCCCACTGTCATCCATGCATTGGAGGGTGAAGGTGTGCAGCAAGGACCCTGATTTGGGCATGTGGGCTCTACATGCCATTTAGAACCCAAGTCATGCAAAGTTCTAAATAGTGTGGGGAGCCTACCTAGGAACATAGGAAAATGGCTTACACTGAGTCAGACCATTGGTCTTCTAGCTCCGCATTGTCTTCAAGATGTTGTTGGACTCCAACTACCATCAGCTCCAGGCAGGAAGACCAATGTTCAAGGGTGCTTGGGAATTGTAGTCCAACAACATCTGGATGGCCACATGTTCCCCAGCCCAGCTCCAAACATTGAGAGAGCGGATTAGAGGTCTCCTGTCTAGCATGGAGTTAGATCGTGAGTGTGTTAAAAAATGGGCAGTGGGGAGAAGGAGAAAGAGATAAATCAAAAGCACATAGTCCCTTTTTGACTGTCAGCAGGACCTGAGTATCGATCAGAGGTTGAAGGGGAACATTGTGCTCCAGACTGCAACATGAGAATTCGTTTGATGG
The DNA here is from genome assembly GCF_965207765.1 of Zootoca vivipara. Taxonomy (NCBI): domain Eukaryota; kingdom Metazoa; phylum Chordata; class Lepidosauria; order Squamata; family Lacertidae; genus Zootoca; species Zootoca vivipara. Next base: position 26,591,974 of record NC_142582.1, on the reverse strand, counting down.
GAAGGATGAATAAATAAATATTGCCGCACTTCCGAAAGCAGATCTTGTAATCAGTATATAACATTTCCCCATTTTGCAACTCTTAGAGGAGTTATCTCTTCGCCCCAAATCGCCATGGTGCCCAAGTTATCACCCACAAAATTTTACAATCATTTATTTGTGATGAGGGCACGGCACACAAGCAATGTACTAAATAAGAACATGTATAGATTTCAATCTCCAATAGATTGATGTGGGCAAGTGAAACCATGGATAATATTACTGAAGGAAAATGTAGTTCAGCTAAGCATCTGAGAGGGTATTATGTACATTTGTAAGTTAAACAGCACAATGCACAGTACTTCTGAGAGCATAGTGCATTCTTTTCAGCTTTGAACAATAGCTTTATAACTAGCTATGTGGGAGAAAAGCTGGCAGGCAGAGATGTAATGGTACAGTGGAACCTCGGTTTACGAACACCTCGGTTTACGAATTTTCAGTTTACGAACGCCACGGACCCATCTGGAACGGATTAATTCACTTTCCATTACTTTCAATGGGAAAGTTCACTTCAGTTTATGAACAGACTTCCGGAACCAATTACACCCATTCTTCGGGTTAAGTACGCTTCAGGTTGAGTACTCCACGGACCTGTCTGGAACGGATTAATCCACTTTCCATTACTTTCAATGGGAAAGTTCACTTCAGTTTATGAACGCTTCAGTTTAAGTACTCCGCGGACTGTCTGGAACAGATTAATACACTTTCCATTACTTTCAATGGGAAAGTTCGCTTCAGTTTATGAACGCTTCAGTTTATGAACAGACTTCCAGAACCAATTGTGTTCATAAACCGAGGTACCACTGTACTATTCATTTGTTTCTAGTATAACAGGATCTGAAACCACGCCTAAAAGGGTAGATTTTAACCACAGAATCCCAGGGCTCTCCATATGTTGCTGGACTCCAACTTCCATCAGCCCTGGCTGGCCTGGCCACTGGTCAAGGATGATGGGAGCTGTACTCCAACAACAATAACAACTAGGGAGCCACAGGTTCCCCACCTCAGCTTGTGACATATACCTGTATCAATAGGTAACATGTTTCCTTACAACATTATCGAACACACGCATATACTGTATCTCCCCTCCCCACAATCACTTAGTAAATATTTGGAATTCAGACTAATTAAAAGTAAATTGTCATTTTTTTCATTATGTGTGTTGTCTTTAGTAGCTCTAAAACCAATTCCTCGTCTGTGTAATAATCTCTCAACAGAAACCCAAACAAATATTCGAGATGTGCAGGAACCCACTGAAGAAATGTTCATGTTCTGAAACTTTTTTCCCGCTCCCCTTGAAACTCCTCAGATGTTTCACCTCAGGAAAAATCACCGCCTCCCCAAATTTGCTTTAGGCATACATCTGTTGGCAACTCTGATGCTGATAAAAGAGCAGTTTTGTTGTGTATGTGTAGGAGGAACCCGTAGACATTTACAAATCTTACATAAGTTTCCCGTTTCCTATCACACTGCAAGAGTCCAAAAGAGAGAATGTGTTGATGAAATGTTGACAAAGGATATAATAGAACTCCTGGTGCTAGGAATAATGGTACTGCTTAAGTCTCCTACTGGGTACAGGAGTCTGAGAATGTGTTGTTGGCCTAACCTGCTTTATGGAGTGAAACTGTGAATGGAATTGGTGACATCTTATTTTTATTACCTTGAAATTTCTCACTGTATGCTTCCTCCTTCACCCTCCCAAGATAAGAGGCAAAGGAACTTTGATTTTCTTTCTTCAAATAAACTTCCTTTTTGTGTCAAAGCGAGAAACAGTAAAGTGCTTCTGAGTAAAATAATAATAAATAATTGTACTGCAAACCTCAAACCACTTAAGTCTTTCAATGGGGCAATTCCCAAATAAGTGATCTGAAAATAGCTAGCAGCCTTAAAGACATTTATTGCGTTTAGTTTTTGTGTTGTGAATTGTCACTCTGAACTAGCAATCTCTCACATGGATTGGCAAGCCTACTCATGCTGAAGCTTCCCCTGTACTTCAGGACACACATGGAGCTCTAGATCTAGGGGTATGTTTTTAATTTAAAAATTAGATAAATTGAAAGTGCTTAATATCCTGAAATTCCCTTAATGGTAAATCAGTGTCAAGTCATAAACAATGATAGCATTTTAATTCTATCACGGCACAAGTTTTTAAAAGGCACAAACTTCTGCACTCTAGTGTTCTTTAGTATGGCATCTGTGGTAAAGAATACAAAGAAAGTCTAATGATACCTGGGATTTTCAGGTACAAATTCAACTGCAGTCTTCTAGCAGGGTATTAGTTTTGTTAAAGCTGATAGTACTTGGTTTACCTGAGTAGCTGAGTAGCAGGATTATCATTTGACTGGGATCTAAGAGTTTCATCAAAGACAGCTTGGCCACAATGTGCCATACACATGGCAGAGCATAACAGAATGTTAAGTCCAGGTTTGGGAGGGGGGGAATGCTGGATCCTAAAGCTATCTCAAATGCAGTATATACAATTAGGAGGGAATGCTTACTCTTTATGTATTTGCGGGGAAGTAAGCATGCGTGGCAGGGACGCGGGTGGTGCTATGGTCTAAACCACAGAGCCTAGGGCTTGCCGATCAGAAGGTCGGCGGTTCGAATCCCCGCAACGGGGTGAGCTCCCGTTGCTCGGTCCCTGCTCCTGCCCACCTAGCAGTTTGAAAGCACGTCAAAGTGCAAGTAGATAAATAGGTACCACTCCGGCGGGAAGGTAAACGGCGTTTCCGTGCGCTGCTCTGGTTCGCCAGAAGTGGCTTAGTCATGCTGGCCACATGTATGCCGGCTCCCTCGGCCAGTAAAGCGAGATGAGCAACGCAACCCCAGAGTTGGCTGTGAGTGGACCTAATGGTCAGGGGTCCCTTTATCTTTTAAACATTTAGGCATCTCCATTGGGAGAGCCACTGAGTAGCAAAAAGCTGTTGAAAAACAAATGAGTTGCTTTGTCTCCAAGCCCGGTTGCTCAGCCAAATAAGCAGAAGTAGTATATCATGGTCCACACTGAACCAATTGTGAGAGTAGGACGGGTTGGCACTCTGCCTTCTTGATCATAAAACACTGCTTGCATAACAGTTGGTGAGGAGCTCGTTTCTTCCCTAGAAACTTGCTATGTTTCCTAAGGAAGGCCCATATTTAAGAAATAGGGTCATGGAGGAGGAAGAGAGCAAATCCAGCAAACAGGAGCACCATGCTGCAGAGAAATATGTGGACATCTTGCTGAATTTGACAAACGACATGCTTTCTTTGTTTTAATCCTGTAAACTGATGCATGCTAGAACCTTTTGCCATTTCCCTTCTTATCAAAGAAATTGGCTCCTCCTGAGCCCCCGCAGAGGTTCCTTATCACTTGTGCATCGTGGCAATGCACAAACGAGTCCCTTAACTGTTACCCTTTGCAGCAGCTTTGGTACAATAGAAGAATGTAGCAAAGGTTCCGTAAAGGGCTGATGTGCCAAGATGAAATATGGTATGCAGCAGATGGGGGCATTATGCCCTAATTATTTTGTGCAGTAGTGACATAGCTAAAACAATGAATCCGCTGTGACTCAATAAAAACAGTGCATGGAACTGCCTCTCCTGACAGGCAGCATTTACCACTATTTTCAATATAGTGTGTGTGTGTGTGTGTGTGTGTGTGTGTGTGTGTGTTTGCGCATACGTGTGCAACTAGGCGAAGGGCTATAGTGCAGTGATGGAACATCTGCTTTGCATCTGAAAGATTCCAGGTTCAATCCCTGGCATTTACAAGTATGGTTCCCAAACCCTGGCAAACCACTGCCCGTAAGTGTAAATAGCACTGAGCTAGATGGACCAATGGGACCCAGGTGGCGCTGTGGTTAAACCACAGAGCCTAGTGCTTGCTGATCAGAAGGTCAGCGGTTCGAATCCCCGTGACGGGGTGAGCTCCCGTTGCTTGGTCCCAGCTCCTGCCAACCTAGCAGTTCGAAAGCACGTCAAAGTGCAAGTAGATAAATAGGTACTGCTACAGCGGGAAGGTAAACGGTGTTTCCATGTGCTGCTCTGGTTTACCAGAAGCGGCTTTGTCATGCTGGCCACATGACCTGGAAGCTATACGCCGGCTCCCTCGGCCAATAACGCGAGATGAGCGCGCAACCCCAGAGTCGGTCACGACTGGACCTAATGGTCAGGGGTCCCTTTATCTTCAGATGGACCAATAGTCTGTCTGACTTGGCATAGCCGCATAAGGTACCTTCCCATGGCGCTATGCTTTTCACATCCAATTAAATGGTAAGTGCCAGGGACATGGTTTGAAAAAGTTGTGGGGGGGGGGGACTTGCCCATTTTTGTCACAATAAATGTGTCTTAGTTTCGCATTTGTTGTGTGCGGCCTCCAAGTCGTATTTTTATGGCAATAATATTACACTTCACAGGCATTCCCTGTGCAATATTTTGTGCCTGGAAAAGAAGTGACCTTCACATTCATTGCGACTGTGATTTACCAGTAGAAAGCGGTTGCATGAATATTCTTAGATTTGCTTATGATATATTGCTTTATGATGTAACCAGTGTCAGAACACACTTTCTCTTCCCATTTGATGAATCTTTTGTTTTAGAAAGGTGGTTCCCCTTTTGTAGAACTGGATACAGTTTTCTCAGGGGGTGGCGAGGGAAAAAATATCTCGGAGAAAAGTCCTCTTGGAACTTGTTACTATAAAATGGCAAGGCATGCGTGAGGTCCCGCTTTAAGTTTGTTGTGTCCATGGCCACCTTAAGAAGAGAAGCTCTCCTAGATCACACAAAGTGATCAATTCAACCCAGCATCCTGTTACGAACTGGTCAGCCAGATACCTCCAGGAATGCTTTTATGCCTAAGTAGGGCATAAAGGCAAGAAATATCTCCTGTTTTATGCCCTCCTGCTCCCAACCAGCTGATATTTAGAGGCAGCCTGAATCTGAATGTTCCATTTAGCTGTCGTAACTAATAGCCATTGATACACCTACCCTCCATAAATGTGTCTAAAAGCATTTAGACCAGTGGTCACCACCACATCTACTAGCAGTGAATGCCATAAATTAATTATTGACTGTTAAGAAGTGTGTCTTTGTTTTTGCCAGTCCTGAATCTACTACCAATCCGTTTCATTGAGCAACCTCCAATCCCAGTATTATGGGGGAAGAAAAAAGCTCTCTTTTCTCACTTTATCTACACCACTCACAACTCTAACTTCTAGCTTGCCCCTTTGTCTTTCCCCCCGAACAATAAATCCCTCAAACTCTATAGCAGGGATGAGGAACTTTTAGCCCTTTAGATATTGCTAAACTACAGCTCCCATTATCTCTGGTAAGTGAACCATGTTTGCTGGAGCTGATAGGAACTGGAGTTTGGTAACACCTGGAGGGCCAAAGGTTCTATAGCTTTCCCTTATTCTATAGCTGCACACTGGGTTGTGCTATCCACCACAATCCCAGAATGACTTTCCTTGAGAGTCAAAGCTAGGGCTTTTTTTTCCCTCCCAGCTTCAGCACCATTGCCACCCTAAGAGAACCAGGGAGAAGTTCATGGTGAGCTGCAGTACTTCTTTTTCTAGAAAAATAGCACTGATCACAGACATGCCATATATTATCAGTGCAAATGCAAAATTGGGTTTGGTGCTTTCACCAATGTGCATATGTTTACACTTACTTACACGGACGTTCATTCATTTTGTTTCCCATTTGCCCAGTTTGGAGAGATCCATTTGGAGATTATCACAGGCTGCTGGAGCTATTTCTGCTTATGAATTACTTTGTTTTACCTGCAAACCTGGCTACTTTCTGCTCATCCCTGACTCCAGATCGTTTATTGATGTTAAATAGTACCTGGCTGAAAACATACTTTTAAGGAACCCCAATGCCTACCTCCTATCCCTTCCATTGTGAAACAGCTCTTACTCTTAACAACTCTTACTCTTAACATCTTGTTTTTAAACCAATGATTTATCCAGCTACCTATCACATGACTGCTAGGCTCCCTCAGAGACCTTTGGTGAGAGTCCTTTTCAAGAATTCCCGTTCAAGCATTTCCCTTGTTATTTATTTAAATAATTTAAGCCCGAATTTCATTGGAAAGCAATCCCAGGGCGATACACTATGCACAGGGCAACCCTCCGTTGGGCCCAACCATGGAGGACGAGGCTATTAAATGCTAATAGCCATGATGGCTACATTGTCTATCCACTGTTGAAGGTAGTATGCCTCTGTATACCGATTTCTGGGAATCACAAGTTGGGGAGAGTGCTGTTGCGTTCCCACTTGCAGGTTTCCTATGGGCATCCTGTTTGCCATTGTGAGAACAGGATGCTGCCTTAGATGGGCCTGATCCAGCAGGTTTTTTCTTTAGCTTGTGTTGGGGGATGAATGTCTGTAGTGGGGAGCTGGCTCTATTTGTGGATGCCCCGTGTGTGATTTGGAACCCTGCACAATCAGGATTCTAAATCAGGAACGCAACGGAGGCTGAGGAGGCAGCAAGTAAACCATCACTCTCCTCCCTCCTTCCTCGTGCAACTGAAAATGCATCAGGAACATCTGAATAGGGCGTTGTCAAAACCATTTTTGGAAGTCCATAATGTATAATGGGTTACTCTAGTGTTCATGTTTGTTTATGCTTTTGTTGACATGCTTAGAAAGTATGCGAGTTACCAAATCTCATTATATACAAAAGGAGGTGCTTTCTCCTTTTAGAGAGCCAGTGTGGTGTAGTGGTTAAGAGCGGTAGACTCGTAATCTGGTGAACCGGGTTCGCGTCTCCACTTCTCCAAATGTAGCTGTTGGGTGACCTTGGGCTAGTCACACTTCTCTGAAGTCTTCCAGCCCCACTCACCTCGCAGGGTTTCTGTTGTGGGGGAGGAGGGGAAAGGAGATTGTTAGCCGCTTTAAGACTCCTTCGGGTAGTGATAAAGCGGGATATCAAATCCAAACTCCTCTTCCTCCTCCTCCTCCTTCTCCTCCTCCTTTCCCAGTTAAATTTCTGAGATTAGCTTCAGTTTAACTACTGGTATAAACTTTCTGCATGAATCTGGATGTAGCTGGAGAAACACTAGATTTCAGAAATGAAAGCTAGAATTTTGCAAGCCAAAAATTAATTGTTTAATATAAGTTACTGTTTGTCTGTATAGGAGCAGATTTCATTTCTATAGCTTGTTTAACCTTTCATATTTTAATATATATTTTTTAACATCCCCTAGCTTCCTGTCTATCCATCTATCAGTCTGTCAATCAATCAATCAATCAATCATACCATTTATTTCTTCCTGCAGTGTGTAGTAATGACACATTAACTTCTTTTTCTCATTTATTTCATCTTCCACCATTTGCTAAGCATTTGTGTGGTTTTTTTTCCTGTTTCAGACTGCTACAGCAAAATGGCTACCATTTTTTATTTATTTCTATCCTTAGTATCCTATGGCATCATAAATGGAAAAAAGCCTTTCTGTTAAGTAAAAACAAAAACAAAAAACCCACCTCTTAATGAATAAGGTGCCTAATTGATATTCGTTTTTCCTTATTAACATATAAGGCTATCATCTTTGCCCCTACAGTTTCTCACCATGAACCATCTGTTCAATCTGTGCATTATGATGTGTTTTCACCAAAATGGTGGAACTTAAAGTGATTACTACCTGTGTTGTTATGGATATAAAAGAAATGCTAATTAGAACTGAAATGTAGAGACAATTCAGTGACAGATTAACCCGCTTGTCTCATATGAAAAGCTATTGGACACCTTAGATAATATTATCTTTCCCTTCATCAGATTACAGTTAGATGTTTCATACTGTATAATTATTAGAAAGCCCATTATTAAACATTTTCATCCACACACACACACACACACAGAGTGGAACCTCAGGTTGCGGATGTAATTCGTGATGGAGGCACGTCCGCAACCCGCAGCGTTCATAATTTGCAGCGGGGCATCTGCGCATGTGCATGACGTGATTTGGCACTTCTGCGCATGCACAAAGCGCAATTTAGCACTTCTGTGCATGCGCAAGTGGCGAGACCCAGAAGTAACCCTTTCCAGGTTTCCTGCGGTCCACAACCTGAAAACACGTAACCCAAAGCGTTTGTAACCCGAGGTACCACTGTGTGTGTGTGTGTGTGTGTGTATTCAATCTTGCTGTAGGCTTTTGTCTGGTCCACAGCATACTTATTCCAGTTTTTCAGAAAAACTAAGAAGGAGAAGTGCTGTGGACTTTAGAAAGGGACTTCTATCATGTGGTCTTTGTTAGAAGCCAATCCTGAATCCAGCAAGGTTAGTAATGTTGTTTTTACTGACTCCACTTGCAATGATTGGTCATACCCTTAATGAGCAACAAGCTGTCAGTTACTTATGCTAATGAGTGAACCATTGAAAAGGATAACAAGTAGGTATTTTTTTCCCATTTGAAGAATGTTAATGAGCAAATGACATTGCCATTTGTCATTTATCTACGTTCAAAGCTGAAATGTAATTTTAGCAATGACTATTTTATCATAAATGGAAAAAAATGAATAAATGCAATTTTGCAGTAGCAGTGAAAGAACAATTCATTATTTAGGTGGAACTGGTTTTCACAGCAAAAGACAGATACATAGCTATTCTAATTAAAACAATGTGTGGGCATCTCAAATTTTCTTAAGTAAAATTAACTTTCCTTTCTTCCTGGAGATGACACATTTCCAGAGGTACTCAATTATTTGTGATTCTTTTGAGCAAGTTTTTGCCAGTTATTGTCCTCCAAAGAAATGCCATTTTATCAAATACCAAGGTAATGAATCAACAGAAGCGAATGGAAGATTTCTGCCATTTAGAAATCTTTAAATCTGAATTTACAGTCTTAAACTCTGAATATCTATATCTGCATCTGGTGTTAAACTATGTCGGATAGGTAATTTAATCCAAGGCTATTTAATTAGTTGATTCCCCCCCCCCTCAGTTTCAGAGTAATAAAATAGTTAAGGGGGGGTGGAGTTCTGTAACTGTAAGCTTTCAGAGCCAAACAAGGCTTTCTTTAATGTCTTTCTTCCAAATTATGTTTATTTGGAAGTAAGCCCCACTGATTACTTCTGAGTAAGGATCCTTAGAATTTCAATCATAGTATTCATACAATATTAGCAACTTAAAAGTGCAATAGGTTTATTGGAAGGATGCCAGTTAGCAACATGATCCCTTTACACAAATACCAATATGAATTTGACATTACATCCTGCATAGAGATGGTTTACTGTGATACTGTCATTAGCCCTCACAAAGCAAGTATTAATCATAATTTCAAATCTCTAATGAATCCATGTTTTGTAAAGAAGGTTGCGAAGGGATTTGTAATGGGCATGGAAAGAGGTTGTGAAGGGATTTCCATAATTTGTGTTCCGTTAATGACTTAAAGCAGCTTTATCATTTGTTGTTCTTTCTTCATAGTAGACCTTAAGCTGATAAAAATATCCATAGACAGTGAAATCAGTAGTATGCCCGGTTTTATCAGACAAAACTCCCATGTGATCACATAGGCAGCGTCAGAGAGACTCTGAAGCTGCTAAGCAAGCAGTAGGTAATGAGTCTTTGTGCAGAGTGTAGCTCTTGTCGCTGAACAATAAAGCATATGGTACAGGCAATAAAAGACAGGGCTGGGAAAAAAATTAAGAAGATTCCGCTGGAACTAGGAAGGCAGATAACACATCACACACTTACAAAATGACAGCCTATTTTGGTGCATAATTATCAGGAAAAGTGTATGGACTGGAAAAAAACCCACCCATTTGAACAGGTCAGTTTTTTGTTTTTCGTTTGTCTGCTTCAGATTATTCTGGGGTTTCAATGTTTCTGAATGCCATTTAGTAGTTTCGCTTGTAACCATTTCGGGTTGCTAATATATTTGGTTCATTTTTTAATCCAGTAAGGTGTGGCTTGTTTGATGCCCAGGAGTTGAATGCCTTGTTAAATAAACCATGTAAAGTAACTGTAGCTAATGTGGGTTTTTTTAAATAAAAAAAATGTATATTAAAACTCTGCAGCTGGAAATATTACAGATGCAGGAGTAATGGAACATTCACTCATTTCAATCAACCCCTAGCACTGATCAGTAGCCAATTCTGAAATGCTGTGTTATTTCAGTATAGCAACAATCTATTATGCTGATGTCTTGTCAACCTCATTATTTTGAGAGGAACCATGTGGTTTCATGATGGCAATTTTCTTTTATGTTTTTAAATGATAAATGGCATACACTGGAATGTTAATTAGGATGCATATAATTTCCCCCCCAATACTAGCTTTTGTGAAATATTTTAGGGGTGATGGTGCAAAGGCAGAGGCACACATACAAGGAACCTGCGTCCAACATATCCCACCAGCCTTTAAGAATAACATACATGACTATTCTCTTCTTCGTATTTTTTTCTCCTACCGTTTTATTGATTTTATTGTAAGGGATGTGTAATCTTTTCTGTTTCATTTTTACAAAGAATGCTACCACACATTTTAAGTGACCGTTTGTAGGTTGCAAAATTAAATGTTGCTGCTTCTTAATATTTTGATTTTGAGGAAATTGGCTTTGTATGAAACATAAAAGTTTGATGGTATTGTAGAGGTGCATGCATCAAGCATTTTTTGTGTGGAAAACAAAATGCTTTCCCATCTTGAAAGAAATGGAACTGTTAATCTTTATTAGGCATTTCAGCAATACAAAACCAGTAACTTTGAACAGGGGTGAGGGTATCCTGCAGGAAGCAAAATGGGAGAAAGCAGGAAATAATAGAAGCCCGAGCCACTTCTCTAAACCAATAAAGAAAAATGTTCACTTCCTTATTGAATGTTTTAGAGAATTAATATGAGAAACTCTTTCACTTCTTACTCTTTTGGCGCCATATTGAATACAGACTTATGTTTACAGAGCTTAGCAGTGTTATTTTGTATCAGATTGTTAAAACAGTTTCACTGGTGTGAAAACCAGAGCAACACTTATCTCCCTTCTTTATTTATGTGGTTTTAGTATCATGGGCACAAAGCTGTTGCAACGTGAGGGTGTATGATGCAAATGCATTGGAAATGAAAATATCAACAGACACATTGACAGACACCCTTATTTAATGAATGATAATAATAATGAACAACATCAGGCTAGCTGCATTTAAGACAGCAAAGCTTTAGTGGTGGAGATTTTCACAACCACTTCCTTCGCCAGATTTAAATAGGATATTTGACTATATTGGTCACCTTGGAAACCAGCCGCTGGAGCCTGATTTTAGTGGGTTATCCTTGCAGGACGGCGACAACGTTCAGTTTCCATATTCTTCTGGATAAAAAATGCTCTGCCCTCCATTAGTTGAAGTGAGAGCAGTGAAAATGCCCCAGTCGCAGCAGTGCTTAGTGCTAACATAATGCCTCCTCCCTTGCCTTCGCTTTCCTCCAGTGATTCAGGTATTCCAGCAGAACTGCAGTTCTACAATTTCTTACCCAGCCAGCATTCTCCTTTTAGCTGCTGACAGGCCCTTCGCAAGCCTTATGCAAATTAGACAAGCACAGTAGCTTTGACTGCAGAGGGAACTGGGGGGGGGGAGAGAGAGAGAGAGAAGAAATGAGTTCAAAGGTCAGAGAGCTGGTGGAAGGCTGTAACAGTTGACTGGGGAAGGGGGGGGGAATACACAGACTACTGCAGTGAGCTTTTGCTGGCACGAAACGAGGAGGGAGAGGTTTTGTTTCCTGTGTTGAAAAGACCCTGCAGCTTATCTTGAAAGTATATCCCAATTCAGGTATTATCTAAAGCTTGTATCCTTGTGTGCGCTTCATTCCAGAAAGTGCTTTGGGCTCACTTGCGATTACCAAAGTCATCCTGTATCTAGAATAACCTTTCGGTGGCTGTGCATGTATGCCTTTGTATGGCATTGCTTGGTTTTGAACGTTGCCGTTCTGTCCCATTGAAAGATGAATGAAGGTTTTAGTGTCCCGTTTGATTATTATTATTATTATTTTTTAAAAAAATAATGTTTAGGTCTGTCAAAATGAAAATGTGGCAAGTTTACAAATATGTCTGAATGAAATCTGGAGCCCTGAATTTAACGTGATTTCAATCCACATGGATTTTATTAGTATTGATCCATGGGCATGCATGGTCTTGCGTTCCTACAGGTTGTTTGTCCCAGATGCATGTCATATTGGGCTTCTCATCGGGTGGTCATTTCCAACCCCTAGCAGATTATAGGCAGGGCAGATTTGACAGTGCCAATCACATGTTGGGGGATGGAAGTTAAGCGATGTGAACTTGGGGCTGATCTAGTTGCTAGATGTGGAAGTTGATGATGTGCATCATAATGTGTGCATCAACACAAGCTGTTTGACTGTTTCTTATTATGATTTGGTTCTTGAGCGCTCCTTTCTGCAACAAAACTTCTAAAATGCACTGATCCATGTTGTATGCTGGCTATCCAGCTTAAATGCACAGCCAGTTTACAGCACAGATCAGAGCATTTTTGGAAGTGTCATTGTAGCAAGGTTGTGTTTGAACCCAAATCATAATGTTAAAAAAACCCCAATAAATCAAACAGCTTATGTAAAACTTCCCAATAGTTTCAATAGCATTTATAATCTTGTAAGTGTTTTTATTAAGACTGAAGGATTAATTTATTCACTGCATAAAACAGGCATACCAGGGGTAAAATGGGGTTGTAAAATTCCTAGTTAGGTTTCTTTCTTCTTTTTGCCACTGATGAATATTGTATTACTTCAAAATATTTAGTAGCACACAGAACATTTTACATAAAAACAAAGACAATAAATTCTGAAAACAAATCAGATTGAATGTTCTTTGGAAAGTTTAACACTTTTAAATACTGAAGACTATTAGGGAGATATTTGATCATGTACTTACGTCTTCCATTGAAATTAGTGTGATTTAACATTGGTTAGAGTGACTGTGTCTCGATTTTGAACTCCAATCACGATGCAAGCTTAAATGTGTGCATTTTGTCCCTCAGAAGTTGGTTTTTACTGCAAAGGTCTAGTTTTATGGCAGAAGTCATGGTTAGTTTGCTTTGTTGCAGAGTAGCCCATACCTTGCACTCTCACAACCAGAGATTTGTATCAGAAACCATCTGATTCATATTTATTTCCATGCATTCTGGGCAATCCAGATATTCTTATTGCAGCTGATCAGTTATTTATTTACCTTATTTATAGTCTGCCCTTCACTATAAGGTGCTGGTAGAAATATGTCACATAAAAACAATGTAAAGACCAACAAACAAACAATGGATGCTATAAAATTTCACAACAACAGAGAACATCAGCAGAATATAAAAAGTAGGACTTAAATGGGGGCAATAAAAATGTCCGATAGGTCCCAAGCAAAAGTCCAGGTAATATGTTTAAAACTATTGATAGGATCTTCATCTGCAACCAATATTTTTGAACATGTTACAGTTTAGGACTGTTGGATCAAAGGTTGCATATGCAGCATACATTTAAAGCATGTGGCTTCCTCAAATAACCCTGAAAACCATAGTTTACCCCTCACAGAGCTACAGTTCTCAGCACCCTTAACAAACTGCAGTACCTAAAATTCTTGGGAAGAAGCTGTGTACTTTAAATGTGCTTTAAGCTGCCCAGAGTGGCTGGGGAAACCCAGCCAGATGGGCAGTGTATAAATAATAAAATTATTATTATTATTATTATTACAATTACTATTATTATTAAATGTATGGTATGTACGCAGCCAAAATGTCAAGAGTAAGGAGCCCTGTTGTTTCTGTGTGAGATGTCAAGCTCTTCAGTAAGAGGGATGAGTTTTGTTCCTTAGGGTCAAACTGTTCTTGGTTAAGGGACAGAGGAATGTCTGTCAAGACATTACTACAGTTCATGAATTGCTTTCACTGAAGTAAAACTGGAGCTTCACTCGAGCCTCTGGAAGATTAACATGAAGTGTGTGAATGGCAACTATAGTTTCACATAGTTTAATGGCAGGTAGGTGTGAAAGGATCTGTGTATTTTGGTTTTCTCTGTTTCTATTTTTTTCAATCTTAAACTCAGTTCTCCCTCTTTCTGCAGCAATTTGTTGTCATTATTTTAATCCTCATTAAAACCACTCAGCAGTAGAGTGCAAATTTCGTCTAATAGACACATTTTTATATTTAGTTTTCACTAATTACACATTTTTGTAACTAATTTCTCCTAATATAATGCATTTCTGTTTGTTAGTTTCACTAATATATTGATTTTAGGCACATTTTTTGTAACATGGTTTGGTTGGAGAACTGCATCACAAAATTCAGAGTTGCGAATTTTGATGGATGGCTGTGTTTTGTTTCTCATATTGTTTCGGAAAGTGCCATTTTGATAAATTTGGCTTTAGATGTGAACTGAATGAGATTTCTCTCCCATCCCTAATGACAGGTAATTCAGTGACCACATTTGTACCCTGAACATTCTACCAACAAACCAAAGCAAGGCATCTACAAGGAAGGGTTGAAAATTCAAATGAACATGTCACCAAAACTTTAATACCATTTATACTACATTTTCTAGTTGCTTAGGCAATAGCCTGCTTTGGTTTCACTGGGATTATTCAATCTAGGCTAAGTCATTATCAAGGATTCTGGGCCTAGAAAAATATTCAAATTCTGAACCAAGGACTCCCAAACTCAGGATAAGTATGCAAGTACAAAGAATACAAAGTTGCATAATACATTGTAATTCCAATATATGGATTACTTCAGAATTTGGAAGAAGAACTGAAACGTTTAGGAGCATAAAGGAGCTCAGACTAGGATAATGGAAATCAATGGGTGACAGAGCCTAGAATTTTTCAGGTGGAATGGGCAGACTAGAGAATCCTGATACATTATGAGCACATGCCTTCTTTCAAAGTATCCTCTTTGGGTTTTTATCCCTCAAGTGCCATTGTCCCCAATTTTTTCCAGCTGTGATGTGAGGCTTAGAAACATCCACCCCCACAACCCTCTCCCTCTACATTTGAGATAAAAAGAGGGGCCAGTTATGTTGCCAAATTCCAGGGTCATTGCTATATGCAGTCTTGATTGGGATTATGTGCCTTTAGGATTTCCATTTGCAGCAGATCAGAACCTAACCAAAGGGGATGCAATGGACCTGACTTGCACTGCTTCGCTTGGCAGTACTGGCCTCCATTTTAAAAGAAGAAAACTCCATTTTGGGAGCCAGCAAAGCTAGTTGTATTGAGTAGTATATGCATTTCTTTGTCTATCACCCAGGCAACAAGATCTGGCTCTCTCCTCACCCCTTCATCTGGACTGGTTAATGTTTAGTCAATAAGCTATCTGAAATGTTGGGGAACTTTCCAACTCCTGCCTATTTCAAGTAGGGAGGTTATGCACATAAGAGTGTTCCTTTAAAAATCAAGCCTGAAGTGGCTTGATAATGTGGGCATCATCTTAGAAGAATAAGTTCTCATGTTAGGCTTCTCACAAGTTCTGCCTTTTCCAGCCTAGTAAAATATGGTTGCTCTCTACATCATAAGAAAGGAGGGTGGACACACTTGTCCAATCCTGAAAGTTTTAGATACAATAAAGGTGAGAAGTTTGTTAGCTCTGGTTTGTCTGGCTCTCTACCATCTTCTCTCTCTCCACACCTAGCAACAGCTTGAAGCAGGGCTTCTTTTCAGATGGAACTCCCAGGAACTTAGTTCCGGCACCTCTCAGGTGGGCACCATTGCCATTCCAAGAGAATGAGGGAGGTATTCATGGTGAGTTCTACTAGAAAAATAGCACTGGCTTGAAGGAAGTGGCTCTGAGTTGAGGGTGGCCTTAAATCCAAGTGGTGAAAGCCATCTTGGATAACTTTCAAATGATCTGAACACAGACATTTAGAAACTGGGTGACTAAGGCATGTATATGACTTGCCCCTTTAGAACATCATGGGACAAAGAAAGCTAGTTTTTTACTAGATACATTTTCCTGTTATATTTTGAAGCCCAAGTGGACCTGACTTTCTTATAAACCTTTTCTTATCTAGTGTGCTAAATTGCTTCTGTTTATTTATTTACTTTATGCATGCATGCATGCTAATTTGTTTCTGAATTTAAACCTTTGTGCCTATCTCCATGCTTAAATGCAATATGTTACTAATAAGCAGATATTTTGGGTTCCCCTGGGAAACTGACGTTACCCCGAATGCCTGAAGGCCAAAAATAAAAGTAGGCAGACCCATTTAGGTTTGTTAGTAGCTGACGGTTACCATTTTTGGTGAATTAATTAAAAGTAAACTCCTCATGGAAGACCTAATTATGAAAGTTTAAGATGTTGGCAAAAGAATCCCGCTTGATCCCACATTTCTTGCAGGGACATTGTCTAATCCCCAGTATCTCCTTATGCTAGGCCAGGCATCCCCAAACTTCAGCCCTCCAGATGTTTTGGACTACAATTCCCATCATCCCTGACCACTGGTCCTGTTAGCTAGGGATCATGGGAGTTGTAGGCCAAAACATCTGGAGGGCCGCAGTTTGGGGATGCCTGTGCTAGGCAATGTATTCATCATCCATTTAAATCACATGACTTGCCCCAAAGAATCCTGGGGACTGTAGTTTGTTAAGAGTGCTGGAAATTGAAGTCCTGTGAGGAGTAGACTGCAATCCCCAGATTCTTTGGGGGAAGGCCAGGTGCTTTAAATGTGTGGTATGTATGCAGTCATGGTTTGTAAGGTAGTTCCATTCTCTCTGCTGGGACTGCAGCAGCCACCACAGTGCTACTGCTCCTGAACTTAGGGAAGTATAGCTATATTGTGATTCACAGTGAGGAATAGGCTGCGGAGGTAGTCAGGACCAGTGATGATCCCTTGCACCAAATTCTGAAGACGCCCTGAATTCATTTGGCTTTGGCTTTAATTGCACGCACACACACCCAACTAACCTGTAGATCCCCATGTTTCTGAAACTGGCTCTAGCGGTCAAGGTATAGTCCTCTGAAGCAGATGGAAGAATTCTCACTAATGAAATGGTTTGACTTCTTTGAAAGTCCTTGAAATTTCTCTCTGGAACATTTGTTGGTATTGTGCACAGGAGCAGACACAGTTTTTAACTCAGTAAGAAGTCCACACACCATTTTAATCCTCCTGTAATGTAAGATTCAATATTTATTTGAGACTACCTTTTTTTTAAGGAATTGCATTTCTAAAATGTAAAATGCAAATACACAGAATAAAAACAAGGCAAATTGTTTTATATCAGTAAATAATTAAATGTATTGGTTTTGTTACTGTCATAGCTGCCAAGTTTTCCCTTTTCTCGCGAGGAAGCCTATTCAGCATAAGGGAAAATCCCTTAAAAAAGGGATAACTTGGCAGCTATGGTTACTGTTGTTATTTGTTGTTCATCAGGGGATTCATGTCACCTCTATCCCTTGAGTTGAAACCCTCCCATGGCCACTGCAGCTAGCAGTCCAGGAACCCTCCTATGACAACAACAACAACAACAACAACAACAACAACAAACAACAAACAACAACAACAACAACAACAACAAATTTATACCCTGCCCACCTGGCTGCCCACCACTCTGGGCTCCTTCCAAAACATATAAAAATCATAATAAAACACCAAGCAATAATAATAATAATAATAATTTATTATTTATACCCCAGCCACTCTGGGCGGCTTCCAACAAAACATTAAAATACAGAAATCCATCAAACATTAAAAGCTTCCCTAAACAGGGCTGCCTTAAGATGCCTTCTGAAGGTCTGGTAACTGTTGTTCTCTTTGACCTCTGGTGGGAGGGCTTTCCACGGGGTGGGTGCCACTACCGAGAAGGCCCTCTGCCTGGTTCCCTGTAACTTGGCTTCTCGTAGCGAGGGAACCGCCAGATTAGTACCAGCCTAGTCCAATATAAAAAGTCACAATAACTTTAAAATAAACAACTTATATCAAACAAAGCAATTTGGCAGGAAGAACTTCAGAATCTGAAAATAGCTACACTACTGCACTACTGGTGCCCATGCAAGGCTGAGCGAACAAGATATTTTCATCAAACGGGCTTGGTAGCCAGGTGGTACCCTTGTGCTCACAGAGGGCTTTTGACCCAGCAGATGCTTCTGTGAACTGGATTTAGTTGGGAGAAAATGGGTCGTTGAGTGTTTTGTTTTCTTGCTAATTCTGCCTCCTCTTTGTAGCTCCCATGTCACCCCACACCCTATTTTTGAGGGTCCCTCTACTTGCTGGACCCAGTTGGGATGGGGCAGAGGGGGGGAAAATCTCCTCCCTTCATCTGTTATTAGTGGAGATGTCCGCTGGATCAACAGGGGCACCCGTTTAATTTCACCCGTGGAAGGATATGGGTGTGTGGGTTTGATGAATTTTGACTCTCCCAAGAACATTCAGCCAAGGGACTATTGAAACACACAGACAGTATCGCTATTTATTTCACCATTAAAGTTAATTGCACAACATTCAGAGAATCTGTTTCACAAAGCTGAAATAATGGGGCCGGGGGAGGGGGGAGGCTCAGTGTGGCCACTAACATATTTGTGTAAAGCAAACATTATAGATTTCGGTATGAAATATATATGAGCTTGTTAAATGCTTACAGTAAACACATACTTAAATGTAATGGCTCTTTTTCTATAACAAGGGGAGCATTACAATTTAACAGCATCCCTAATGTTATCACAAAACTAACAGTTCTCCTCTTTAAGGTTGCGAGACTAAAACAAAAGGGTTTAGCTACGATGGGGTGAAACTGAGGTATGTCTCAGCCATTTAATCACAAACAAAATGGGCAAGGTCCAGAATATGTAGGAGCATTAAAAGTGTGGTAATACTACTTTCCCCTCCCTTTTAATGTATGCTTGATTTAAAAATCAATACTTCCCTGTAAGGTTGCTACCCGCCCAAAAGCACATCATCTGGACAAGAAGATGATTTCATCCTGAGGATAGGGATAAATGCATTTGCTGTTGATAACAATGCCCTTGCTCTCAAAAGGTACTTATAGTAAGCAGACCTTGAAGTTTAAGCACACATCCCAAGGAAGGGCCAGGTGGCCGATTGTACTGAATGAGACCAGGTGTAATCTGTTGTGGGATCAAGAAAGCTTTTCTGAAAGATGAATTGGTTTGCTGTTTGTCAGCTGTCAGTCTTTGTCTTTGCTCTGAACCAATTATAGAGTTGAGACATGGCATCATAAGGATCCTACTAGAAACTGGTAAGGCAATACTTGTGTGTTTGTGTATGTATAAATGCCTACAGTTTCAGTAGATGGGAATTCATGCAGCAGTTCTTGGCTCCAAAACGTGAGTGAATCTAAGCAGAACACAAAATAATGGTGTTCTGGTAGTAATCATACATATGCAGCTCATATAATTTGCTAGATTAAATTTAATCTAGTAGAAATAAAGTGGCACTTGTTTTTCCTGGCCCTCCTTTAAAATGGCTGCAGCATAATAATGACCATTTTAATAATTGGTTTCTTTTTTAAATCTTTTAAAACCATGAATTCCTCCTTAGAGTTTTTCAGAGCCATCCTATCCTGTATCTCTTTCTCTTCCTCAAGCAAGCTTTCTTCTGTTGTTGTTTCTTTGATTCCCTGCACAGAGAGAGAGATTTTGAAAAAGAGGAGTGTACAGAATATAAAATGGGCAAATCTCCTTTCTCTTTCACCTTTACCCAAAGAAACTTCCAAGGTTTACCGAAGTATCAAATGTCTGGTTTAAAAACACACAAAAAAAACAATGTCTTGACCCTGGATAAACTGGTTTAATATCCAGGATCGAGAGAGATCACGTTTTCAAATACTGTATATTCCTGCGTATAAGACTACTTTTTAACCCAGGAAAATCTTCTCAAAAGTCGGGGGTCGTCTTATACGCTGGGTCGTATTTCTTATACGGCGAGTATATGCCAAACTCTATATTTTAACTGGAAAAGTTGGGGGTCGTCTTATACGCCCAGTCGTCTTATACACCAGAATATACGGTAGTCATTCATGGTGGTGGTTTGGATTCAGACCAGGTTAACTGTACTTTGATCCCTTTGAAAGTAATCTAAAAGCTAGGTGTGACTAGGCATGGGGAAATCAATCCATTTTCTAGTCCATGCCACTTCTTCATGGGTTCACTCATAAATGTAGTCTGTTCCATTTCTGCATTATTCTACATTTTTTAAAAAAAATCACAAAAATCAGATTTAAATACAAATATGCATTTTAGATGCATTTTGTCTCAAAATATGTATTTTAATGCACTTTGATACTTGTTTATTATGAGAGACTGTATTGGAGTATTTGGGAAGTTTCAAAACCAGTGGATAGCATGTGCACATTAGCACAAGAGGTAGAATCAGGCACTTCCTCTTGGAATTCACAAGATTCACTAGTAATAACTCACTTGTACTATTGATTCCAGTGGGACTTTAGTGTAGCTAAGGATCTAGCCTAGGACCCACTAATTCAGACAATCCCTTCTGCTCATTCTCGAGGGGAGTAGAAAAGAAGTTCAGGAACCCATGGCCCATTTCTGACTTCATCATGTCTAGAAGTGAGGGGTGAAATGGTTTTTGAAGAGGTCCTAATTCAGCTTATATGTAGGTGCCTCACTCTATAATGATTTATGGGCTGAGTTGTCAACCTGTACTTCTGACATTTGAAAAGGGGGCGGAACTTTCCTTTTTACCTGATGAAACAAAATGAACAACAATTGTCAATGAATGAGATGAATGGCACACATATATCTAGTAGCCAGACAGGATAGTAGTATTCTAGGCTCTTTCCATCATATGAAATGACTGCTTTGGTGCCTTAAGATATGAGGGATTATGCAGTTGTGGTAGAGCTTGCAGTAGCATCTCCAAGGACAAAAGATGTGCTCAGAGACACTGTTCCAGATTTTTCCTGTTGGATCAAAGTGGCTGCAGATGCAAAAAAAAACTCAGGCAGTGGTTCCTTCCTAGGAGCTGGGCCTCTGAAACCATTCACACAAAGAATGTGATTGGCCAGAAAGTTAATTCTGTATACCTACTCTATATAAGTATTATCTGTGATATTTACCAGAGACCATCACTTACAATAAGTGCTTAAAAACCCTTGCTGGGCGTAAAAATGTAGAGGGAAGATTTTTGCTGAATGGGATACATCATGTATCTGTAACCAGGAAGGAAAGCAGACAGCGAAAGAATATTGTAAAGGCCGAATTGTCCAGCACTAATTGATTCTTGCCAGAGGCACCGCTAATTTATACCTTTACCCTTGGCTTGACTTTTAGCCTTCTTTTGTCTTCCTTCCTCTGAATCCCCTCCTCTCTTTGGCCTCCTCCCTCATTCCCACCAATGTTCTCCCTGCTCCAAGCTTTGAAGTAGCAAGTTTTGAAAGGCGATTTAAATCAAGTTTGTAAAAGGTCGCACTACTTCCTAGGCCTTTAGCTCAAAATGTCCAGCCTTAACTTGTCAGAACTAAATCACTTCTTTTTTAAAAAAAATATTTTTAAAATCTTGGATTATGTTTGAATTTCGTGGTTGGTCAGATAGCAGTTAATTTCCCCCCAATTATGGGCTTGGTTATAAGTTGCTTACACACTACACATTAAATTATAAGTCTTTACTCCCTCTTTGGAGATGTTAGGGAATTAAGCTGAAAGGCATTGAACGTATGTGATCTTAGGTATAAAAGCTCACTTTTTTTGTTAAGGTATAAATGTAAGGGAACCAGGCAGAGGGCCTTCTCAGTGGTGGCGCCCGCCCTGTGGAACACCAGATTTTCAGAAGACATCTGAAGGCAGCCCTGTTTAGGGAGGCTTTTAATGTTTCATTAAAACCTCTTCTGTCAGTGTTGTTGTGCTGTTAAAAGATTTTACTTGATATCTGCTTCTTTTTTTGGTAGTGCTTGAATCCCCCTGGGTAGGCTCCATGGGTCGCGAATTGGAACCCCGGGAACTATACCTTTGCAGAGGCATTGTACTTTCCCACTGTGGGAAGCTTTCCCCAGGGAGGAATGCCTTGTGCCATCAGGACCAACTTTTTGGTGCCAGGCCAATACGTATTGCTTTTTACCTGGCCATTTGATTCTTAGTTGGAATCATATGGTATGATGGTGTGACCCTGCCTGTTTTGGTGTTCATCTTTTAGTAGGTTGGGGTGGGTGGGTAGGATAGGCACTTTTCCTAATGCCATTTTATTTCTTTTGATGTTTGTTTTAAATTCATTTTGTTTTGTTCTGTTTTTAATTGTAAGCTGCTTTGAGACATTTTATGTAGTAAGCAATTAAGAAATAGAATAATAATATAATAGCATTTCTGAATACTGGGGGCAGACAACAGAAGAGGGATGTTGGCCACTGCCTTTGTGTGCCATGTAGGGACTTACTGAAGACATTTGGTTGGCAACAGGATGCTGTAATTGATGGACCCTTGAAGTGATGATCCAGCAGTGATTTTATGTTAAATGTAAGTGCTTAAGCCACACCCATTCCAGTCTATGAAAAAGACTAAAACCTAGTTATAGATGGTACAGATAGAGACCCATTCACATACTATTACAGTAAGTCCATTGTTTATGTCAGAAGAAGAGAAATAGTAGTTCTTAGATGTTGGTTTTCTTCATATAAACATATAAATCTAAGAAGACCTGAACCTTAATATTTCAGAGTCACATATTTAAACCCATTGGGTTTTGACTTCCATAGATGGTAGGGACAATTACAGGGGTGAATAGGCGTTTGAGCTATTATCTTTTAAAATGTGGAATGGATTTTTAAAATGCCAGCACTCATATGCATGTTCTATATGGAACATCATTATCAGCTTATAATGTACTATAATTGTTCTGCAAAATATTGGAAGGAAAAGATGCAGCATTTAGCAAAGGGACATTACACTTTCCCCCCTGCAAAATTGCAGCAGCTAGTAATGAACAGCATACAATAATATAATAAATCAATAAAGAAATCCAAACCGACAGTACCAGTAATCTCAAATCCAAACAAAATAAAACAGCTGATATGAAGATATACAGTCACAAAAGACTCACTTCTCCCCTTTTCATCATTTACCATATGCTGTATAGTGTTTCAGGAGCCAAATAGCCATTGCTTAGCTGGATGTTTAAAAGATTAGATGTATTCCAGACTCACAGTATACTGAATTATCCAAAAATGATTGTAAAGGACAGAAATTACTGCTTGTGGTCAAAATGCATTACTCTAGGGATTTAGGTTTGTTATTGTAGGCCTGTTGTGAGGCAGCCCTTTATGATAAGAATACAGAAAGAACTTGTGGTTTATCTGGAGGGAGCTAAACCATGAACCCAGATTTGCCATGCCATGGTTTAGCTCAGCGTGGTGTAGCAGCAAAGTGGCCAGGAGGAGCAAAGCAGGCATGATCTCATCCCTGGGAGCCTACACGCAGTTCCCGCTTTCCAAACACAATGCGTTCAGTGGAAATCATTCGTTAGGCGAAGGTTCGCATAACGAGCCTCTAATTTCCATTCTTTCTTATGGGAACATTTCTAATCCATGATTTGTCTCATTTCCCTCCCTTCTCCCTCCATGGTTTCTGCAGCCAACCAGAAAAGGAGAGACAAAGGAAAAACGGACTTGTCCGATTTCTCCTGCTCCCTGATTTGTCCGACCCCCCCCTCCACGGTTTGTGCCTGAAAATGGCTGCTGCCAACCAGCAAAGCACATGTAAGCTCGGGCCTAAATATGTCAGCTGCAGCGAAAGAATCAGGACTCAGGGATGTGGAGAATAGGAAAGTAAAAAAATTACTTATTTATTGCAGGCTTGCAACAAACAAAATAGCAATATGACACAGCAAGTTGGGATCCCAAAAAGCTGGCCCTGAACACAGTTTCCCTTTGACCTTTATACTCTAGGGCCAGTTTTAACAGCATAAAACATTCAATCAGGTTCGCCAGTTTAGAACAAAGAGCTACCAATGAACGTGGTCAAGGCCCATTCCGTTTACCATTTATGAACAGTATTACCCCATCCTAGATTAAGTCACCCCTGAACCAAATTTGGGCCATCCGGGATTACTACATGCTATACAATCCCTATAAGGCACATCCGGGGGTTACAATGACCCAGTAAATTGTGAAAGGATGTACTTTTAACGAACAAGTAAGGAAGTGGACAAACTCTGGCTGCTTGTATATCTGAATCTGTGATGTGTATAGCGAGATTTGGGTACTAATTCCTCATGTATGGATAAGTGAATTTTCACATGGCATGCATTTGGAAAGTGGGACCTGAATGTACATTACTTGGTCATTCATATGAAGCCATTGTTTGGTTTAGGGTGACATATGAACCAGCCCAGACTATAGATTCACAGTGTTGATCAGTCCACACAGCTTGCATATGCTGTGGGCATATTTTCCTCAAGCACAAGGTAATAAGCACTAAGGCCAAGGCTAAGCTGAGCAGCAGGTCTAACCTCGTTGTGTTGTTTTGGCTTGTTACAGCAAGTTTCTGGGATTCCAGAAGGACAAGTTTATCAGTGTCACGCCTGCATTTCATAGAGCTTTCGGTGGTACAATTTTTGTTCATTTGAGAGCATATTCATGACAACAGAAGTGCCACCAGTTGAAAGGACTGGTACCTGCATTTACACTCTTGTCAGTTGAGTCCAGCGTTCTCTACTTATAAGCTGATCACATCCATTGTTTATTATACCTGCAAATGGCAAGTAAAGGGTGAACTGGGGGGGGGGAGAGTATTATGGTTATTCTGCAGTTTTGGCTTGCCACCTCTCCCACCTGTCTGTCTTACTTCTGTAGCAAATGATAGACAAGTTTCCCCACTTTGGGTGACATTGTTTCTGGAGGAAGCTGATCAGGCATTGCAAAGACCCTTGACCAGAACTTGTCCCCGTCCCCCCCTTGAACACATGACTCACATTTTTATCACACTGCACTTATTGCCAGTTCATTTCTAAGTACAATTCAAAGTGCTGGCCATGACCATTAACTTTTCAATCGGTCCTATCTTCAAAATAAAACAATAGCACCCCAGTTATCTTTTAGGCAGTGTGCTGCCTGTGGAATCTTGCTACCTGTATCTTATTGGCTCTGGATTATGAGGGTTAATCTTCTGGTGGTCAATGTGCAGTGTTTTCTGCCTTTGTACAGAAATGACCTGATTATCCCTCATTTTTCACGAACTCCCAATTCTGTGATCCTCAGTAATGGTTTCCAAGTTTACAAAATGACAGCAAGATTTGGGGATTACATTCTGTGTTGAGTAAGTGAAGGAAGTATCTTCATTTTATTGAACTAGAGCTACTTGTTCAAAGCAGCAATCATTCAAGCCACACAGGTTTCATTTCCGGGCAAAGGTGTTCAGAGAGCTGTAAAATAAAATGCATTATGTATGGAAATATATTCAGATCATGTATACATACCACTGCATGCTTATTCAAGGTTGAGACCAAAGCCATTCATAGATAAAGTCAAACTGCAGTTGAATTAGTGTGACCCCAGTGACTAGACAACTCGGATTTAAGTTTTCGAGGAATAGTATTCTGTCTTCAAGAAACATGATACGACTTTTTGGTTCCCCTTACCTCACATTCCTTTGACCGGTGCTCAGTTCTTGCTACGTAGAGATAATGAAGCCTTTGAAAATGCACCATCATATTTATAAGCAATCTAGTGGGAAATTGGCCAGTTTGAGGAGGTAAAAGGTTCTACTTGAGAATGCATATTGCTTACCTGGTTATAGCTTGTGCCCACCATGTTGTGAGGTCATAATGTTGCCCAATGTGGGCGGGGCTTACTTTTCACTTAGAATTTTCAACCAGAAGGTTTGTCCATATATGGTGCACTGTGAACACAGAACAACATTGGCAGGGCTACACATATGCACAGTATTTCAGAATATATATTTGAAGCACTATGCCATTAGCACGCATGTACCAGGAGGAGTGTCGTTTAGTGGCTTGCCACACACTGCCTCAGAAACATACCTGCCTTTTGGACACTTCCTGTGCTCAGTGGTGTGCGGTCAGTGGACTAGGGACCTAGGCTAGTCCCCTAAACGTGCCTGGTAAATTAGAGTATTCAAGCCTGGTGGCTCCTTCCCAAAGCCTTGGAAACTTCTGCCGAGCTTAGGGAGGGAGATGTGATGCTCACACTTGTGACATGGCCCCCCCTTCCAATCGCCCTTGCAAGCTTGTGCCTCTGTCCCTAACTGTTCCTGTACGGAAAATTTCACTGCACACCTTGTTGTGTGTCGCCATACCCAGCCAGGAACAGGAGTCTCTCTCCCCCCGCCTTCTACATCCTTTCTTACAAGATTTATTGAAACCTGAAATGTGAGTGAGGCAAAAAGGGAAACTGTAGGACTTTCCCCCCCATCAGATCACTTTTGTATGAGGTCTAGTTTTGGAACATTCAGTGGCAACTTTATTAGCATTACCAATTAGTTGGATACATGGATTTAAATTTTCAGTTTTTCTATGAAAAGCAGTGTTACTTGTTAAAGTGATTATTTAGATGTTAGGGTTTTTTAAAAACTCCTTAATAAGACAAAGGAGGGAACCTAGGAAATTCTATTGCCCCCAATGTTGACACTTCTATCCGTTCTATTCCCTGCCCCCCTCCCTTGCTGGTACTTATTCATGAGAAGCTTGAGCATCTCTAGTATGAGAAAACCCATCTCAGAATGACTTTAAAGACCTTGATTGCCTGGTCTGCAGTCAAATGTTTCCCTGCTTCATTGCACCTGTTCTTCTTGCCAGGTACATGTGACAGCGCTGCAGCTATGAGTGGAATTTTAAAGAGGAAGTTTGAAGAAGTTGATGGCTCTTCGCCCTGCTCTTCGGTGCGGGAATCGGATGACGACGTTTCTAGCAGTGAAAGTGCTGACAGTGGTGATAGTGTCAACCCATCCACTTCAAATCATTTCACCCGTAAGTAATAAACCTGGAGAGTGAAGCTCTGTAGATGGTTAAAAACATTCAAATGATGTGCAATACTTTTGTCCCCTTTTGTTTACTATACTTACTGAATAATGGCTGCAGTCTTCAGTGGGCAATAGACTGGTTTGGCCCTATGGTAATATGCACTTATGCAGCACCACACATTTTAGGTCATTTGCATGGTGCTGGGTGTGTTGAAACTGGCCCTGATCAGACGAATGACTTTACCGTGGAACCATGTGGCTGAACTAGACCTAAATTGGCCAGGATCTTGAGAAGCATACAGGATACTTGAAGAACTGTCTTTGGTCATATGAACCAGCCTGGGCATCAAGATCTGATCTGTATCCAATTGTCTTCAGATATATAGCAGTCAGCCATGAGGAACAGGGCCTTAGCTTATGGCAGGCATCCCCAAACTGCGGCCCTCCAGATGTTTTGGCCTACAACTCCCATGATCCCTAGCTAACAGGACCAGTGGTCAGGGATGATGGGAATTGTAGTCCAGAACATCTGGAGGGCCGCAGTTTGGGGATGCCTGGCTTATGGAATGCCCTCCCAGGAGAGATCCACCTGACTCCGTCATTGCTTGACTTTCTCAGGGCAAATGACCTATTTGTTTCAAAAGGCATCCATAACTGAAACACAGCACCCAACTGGTGGCTTTATAGACAACTTGATATGGAAGTGCTTGTTATTTTTAATGCTTTATGTAATGATCAATCATTCACATTGTTTTTGTTTAATATTGTCTTGTTGTAGTCTATAGGCGGCTTTGAATATTCTGCATAGAAAAGCAGACTACAAATGTATAAAATAGTGTAACCCGTTGTTACACAAGCTAGTAATCA
The DNA here is from genome assembly GCF_965207765.1 of Zootoca vivipara. Classification (NCBI taxonomy): domain Eukaryota; kingdom Metazoa; phylum Chordata; class Lepidosauria; order Squamata; family Lacertidae; genus Zootoca; species Zootoca vivipara. The sequence continues at coordinate 26,564,236 of NC_142582.1, read as the reverse complement.
TCATGTTTATAAGAGAATGGGGTGGCTGTGCTTTGGGTTTATCATACAGTTTCTGCTGTTGCCCCAGTATAGTAAGGATAGCAATTGTGTTAATGTAGTTGGCCCTGAATAATCTAAGAATACCAATGTAGGTCAATCATTACAATCCTACTCTTCTGCTGCCTATTCTGAAATCTCAGATTCCTTCTCTCTGCTTATTAGAACACTTGAACAGCAGGAATAATTGGGCAGAGAGAAAGACATTTCAGTGTGAAGCTATAAAAGATTCAGCATTGATTCTAATGGTTCCCCGAATGGTGGCCTAAGAAAGGGAAGAAATATCCCCAAGTGGGTTTGACAAAGGGGGTGGGGATAACTCATGGATGGTGCACATGATTTGGTCCAAGGTTTAATCCCAGGAGGGGCTGGGAAAGGCTGGTCTGAAATCCCAGAAAGTCACTGACATGGTATAAAGACTGTAGTACTAGATCAGGCATCCCCAAACTTTGGCCCTCCAGATGTTTTGGACTACAATTCCCATCATCCCTGACCACTGATCCTGTTAGCTAGGGATTATGGGAGTTGTAGGCCAAAACATCTGGAGGGCTGCAGTTTGGGGATGAACAAATGGTTATGGAATATGAAGGGCCTCCCAAGGAGAGGAAAGGAGGTTTCTTGTTATGGCTGTAAGGGTGTGAGTAGGGCTGTGTACACATAGCCACTGAAATGCACAGGGGTCATTTTTCCACTCTGTGTTCTTGTACATAGGGCGCTGTGGTCTAAACCACTGAGCCTTTTGGGCTTGCCAATCAGAAGGTCGGCGGTTCGAATCCTTGCAATGGGATGAGCTCCCATTGCTCTGTCCCAGCTCCTGCCAACCTAGCAGTTTGAAAGCACGCCAGTGCAAGTAGATAAATAGGTACTGCTGCAGCAGGAAGGTAAACGGCATTTCCGTGCGCTCTGGTTTCCGTCACGGTGTTCTGTTGGACCAGAAGCGGTTTAGTCATGCTGGCCACATGACCTGGAAAGCTGTCTGTGGACGAATGCCGGCTCTCTCAGCGTGAAAGCGAGATGAGCGCCGCAACCCCGAGTCGCCTTTGACTGGACCTAACCGTCCAGGCGTCCTTTACCTTTTACCTTTACACACCTTCACATTGTAGCATCATCTAAAGCGGCAGCTATTGTCAGTGTTGTCTATACACACCGGTGGGCGCATTTTCATACTAATGTGCACCAGGGTTCTCTTTCCTCAATTGGTGTTTCCATAAACTTTCTTTTAAAACATATTTTCCACAAACTTTCAAAAGATAGAGGCTGGAATCTGGTGTGTTGATATGCAAATGATACATATTGGTACATGGAGGTGGATATTAGTGGCACAGCCCTATAATGTCAGTAAAGGTAAAGGTAAAGGGACCCCTGACCATTAGGTCCAGTCGTGACTGACTCTGGGGTTGCGCGCTCATCTCGCATTATTGGCCGAGGGAGCCAGCGTATAGCTTCCAGGTCATGTGGCCAGCATGACAAAGCCGCTTCTGGCAAACCAGAGCAGCACATGGAAACGCCGTTTACCTTCCCGCTGTAGCGGTTCCTATTTATCTACTTGCATTTTGACGTGCTTTCGAACTGCTAGGTTGGCAGGAGCTGGGACCAAAGCAAAGCAAACATACTTGGTACACTTAGACCTAAGAAACCTCGCTGATGAAGAATCATCGAAACAGGGCCTTGTCCTGATGTTGATATTTACTGGAAGTTATCCTGAATAAAACTTTGTGAATATTTTTTGAAATTATCCTTTCTGGCCCGAGTTCTTGCAATTTTTCGTTTACTTCAGGAGCTGGGACCAAGCAACGGGAGCTCACCCCGTCACAGGGATTCGAACCGCCAACCTTCTGATCAGCAAGCCCTAGGCTCAGTGGTTTAACCACAGCGCCACCTGGGTCCTATAATGTCAGTAGGCCTGCCCTAATGGGAAGTGAACTGAGGACCCATTCTCTGTGTTCACATGTATTCAGCAAGTGCTTGAGAAGGACATTCTCCGCACAAAATGGGTTAAAACATTTCTCGACAATGTGCTTTTGATTAACAAAATAGTGTGGGACAAGGACTACATGGGGATAATGCTGTGTGTATAGCACGTCCAAAAGGTGCCTGCATCCCATGGTGACTGCACATTATTATGCAATGTGTACACTCCCTTAGAGAGACATTGAGATGTGGAAGAATCTTTGACTGGACATCTGGGTAGGGCTTTTTTTTTTAACCTGGTAGATTTTTATGTGAGATTTTACTGAGTTTTTAAAGTATGATTTGTATTGCATTTTATTGGGAAATGTGGGATATAAACTGCTAAATAAAATACTGCTAATCATCTTTGTATTGTGACAGTGCATGGCGACTGTAGATTGTGCAGCCAGCAGTGCTTAAGTATGTGGGATGGACATTCTAGGTCAGCATGAAGATTCGTAGATTCTTTATAAATACTAAGCACTACAGTACAGTATTAGTGCAGAGGCAGATAACATGAAGAAATCATTAGACAATTTCTGGCACTGCAGTGTATTCTAGTAGAATTCAGAACAATGCTATGGAAGGCTATGTTGCTGTCTATGTCTTCAATAACCTCACCCTTCACGGCAGCTGTGTTTTCTGGTTGCTTTGCAAAACAAAGTACAGTGGTACCTCGGTTTATGAACACAATTGGTTCCGGAAGTCTGTTCATAAACGGAAGCGTTCATAAACTGAAGCGAACTTTCCCATTGAAAGTAATGGAAAGTGAATCAATCCGTTCCAGATGGGTCCGCGGCATTCGTAAACCGAAAATTCATAAACTGAGGTGTTCATAAATCTAGGTTCCACTGTACTATACTGTATTCACTTTTTTTTTAAAGAGTGCTCTGTGAAACAAATTACTCTTTCCTTGTAGCTGAAGATGGAAACTAAATGTTGCAAACAGTTTAGTTTGTGGTATTGACAGCTGCTGGGTGCAGAAATAGCATGCCTTCTCTAGGCAAGAGTTTGCTTATGATTATGCTGGTATTTTGTAAAGATGAGGATTTGCCTGGGAGTAGCAAAAAAAAGGCTCACTTTAAGGTGGTTAGTTTTGATGGTTGGAGAGTCAAATTGATGTTTTATAGCACACACATTTTAGGGGGCGGGAGGAAGAATATTTTTAAGCTTGGGGCCCACAGTCAAGCACAGGTTTCGTTGCAATGACAGCAAATAATCTAGAGCCAGTTCATATCATCCCCAACCAGTTTAGTCAATGGTTTGGGCTGATCGGGGTTGTAGTCTAACAACATGTGGGGGCCCAAGTTGAAGAGCATTGATCTAGAGTAGTGTTTCTCAAAGAGTAGGGGCTTGGGCCACTTTTAGGTGGGCCTCATTGGAACAGCCTCCCACAGTGCCTCTTCACTTGCTTGGGTACCGAAAGGAAGGGGATAAGAGATGTAAGCTGTTAGAGGAGGAGGAAATTAATGTAAAAGGATCAGGGTGCAGGGGTAGGTGTGGTTTTGGAGGGAGGGATGAAAGAAACGGGCAGTTTGAGAGGTGGTGGGATAAGGTACAAGATGAGTGTGAAAGGAGAATGGTAGAAATGACAGGAGATGGGTAAAAACAATACTTTGAGGGGCACACGGGGGGGGGGAAGGGGGGAATAGAAAAGGAAAGGCCTTCTCCAATTAGAACCTCTGGGTCAAATTCTGCCTAAAAGGTAGAGGCTGAGTCACAATACCTCCTGAGCAAATGTCATTGCTTAGGAAACAATTGCTGCACAGCCAGAAAGTGCATTCCTACATGTAATCAAATTTTGGTGTAAATTAACCAGGAAGAACAACAAATTATAATTTTTCAACTAGGAGACAACCCTGTCTTCAACAACTTGTATCATTTGGGAAGATAAACTAGCATAGTTCCCCCCCCCCTAGCCCATTGATTTGGTTATTTATTTATAGAATCTTTCAACATAAGGTCCTGGCAATAATGTGTGTGTGTGTGTGTGTGTGTGTGTGTGTGTGTTTGTGTATAGCAAGCCCATCACAGTTATAAAAACACATACAAGTATTCCACATGGAACAGAACAGTATAAATTTCAGACTGCTCTGAGCAGAGACATTTGGAATAAAGGGACATGCTTTTGTCCTGTGGCTCTTTCTTCCAGAATTGTAGAGTGTCTTAAAAACAAGGAGACGCTAAGTCGAATTGGTTTGGGTCAGTTTCTTAATGGCTACTGTCACCAGAATTCACAAAACGCTGTAATAGTAGCTAAGAACATTGTTTATCAGCTATAGGCAAAACCAATTGAGAAATGAAATTACCAGTTTTCATTACTACACATGTCTCTTTCTGTTGAATAAGCTACAGTATAAGGGTACACAGCTTGGTGTTCTGTCCTTTAGTCTGGTATAGTATATGATTTGCATAAGACAACATGTTCCAGGTTTCAAAGTTGCTGTACAGGGGGGGGGAAGCAATGATAATAATAATGAAAACAATAAATCCGCGCTTCCTAATATAGTCCATGGATTGTGGCTCTGTCAGGAAATAACCTTGGTGATGAGGTTGAGAAAAGGAGCTGGCGCAGAGCCAGCAGCCTGCCTAGCATTGAAGCAAAGCTGTTGCTGCTTCAGAAAGAGCCTTGAATAGGAGTCTCATCTGGTTATTAAACCAGACAGTGGAGAGATATTTTCCCTCCTGGGAAGCAGTTACAAACCTCAGGCGCTGAAGCGATGTGAGTGCATGTGACGATTGCATTTCAAAGCATCCTGCGCCCTGAACTTGGGAGAGTGAGATGCAGCTTGCATAAGTGAACAGGAACGCTTGGACTCCCTGACCTAGTCCCTTATTTTTTAAACACAACTCCAACCAATGCCGGTGACTTATTTTTTTAAAAACACACACACACACACACACACAAAAACCATGTACAGCTGCGGCATCAAAGCCCTCAAATTAATGAATGGTAGACTTACAAACAAAAGCAAACCGCAGCCTATATAAACAGCAAAGTAAATCCTTCTATAACAAGGCACACTGAAATCTATGTTTGACTTCTGACCTCGTCCATCTGCCTAATGGAATAATAGGCTATTCTCTCGGGGCCTCTGTGTAATGTCTTTGTCATTGTCAGCAGCGTAGCTAGCCGCCTGGCCGCCTAGGGTGGCAAACCCAAAGGCACCCTGCCGGGGGGGGGGATATCCGCTGCACGCATGCGTCATGACGCACGATTCACGCGTCACAGTGCACGACGCATGCACACACAAGAGGGATACGCCACGGCGACACAGCAGGCCGCGTCGGGCGGTGTCCGGCAGGCCTCCCCCTCTCCCTCTGGTCCTCCCTCTGCCCATCCTTACTGCACTCGAGGCGGTTCTCCTCACAGCCAGTTTGTGCTGGCTCCGTGACCGACTCTGGAGTTGCGGTGCTCATCTTGCGTTATTGGCCGAAGGAGCCAGCGTACAGCTTCCAGGTCATGTGGCCAGCATGGCTAAGCCGCTTCTGGCGAACCAGAGCAGCACACGGAAACGCCATTTACCTTCCCGCTGGAGCGGTACCTATTTATCTACTTGCACTTTTACGTGCTTTCGAACTGCTAAGTTGGCAGGAGCAGGGACCGAGCAACGGGAGCTCACCCTGTCGCGGGGATTCGAACCGCCAACCTTCTGATCGGCATGCCCTAGGCTCTGTGGTTTAACCCACAGCGCCACCTGCGTCACCTTACCTACTCAGAAGTAAATCCTAGTCAAGTCAGGCAGGTAGAGTTAGGATTACAGCCTAAGTTCTGAGAGCTGTATGTTAGACTGGGAGTTGCAGATCAGATCAGTTTGCGTCAGAATTTGCAAATACTGCTTTTCTCAAGCATCCCTAGGCTATGGATATAGGATTGTCATATCCCTTAAATTAGATCACATGCAGTCCTTTTCAGTGGAGTCAGTTGACACATTTAGCTCTGCCGGTCAATAAAAAGATACTCATCAACTGCAGAAAAATCAAACGATGTGGCACGTTATGTGTGAACTAGTCCACACATTGCGAGAAATTTGGTCACACTTTTGAAAGTTTACAATCTTGTTCCCTTCACACATGTTCCACAGCAAACCCGGACTAGAAACAGAATGCTCTGTCTAGGGCTTTCAGTATATTGATTGGGACCCCAGGACCTTGTGTGTATATGTAAAATACTTCCACATGTGCATTTTGGATCATGGGGCCTCACTCTGGAGAGTCTCCAGAAGGGGAGGACTACCTGTGGAATGCTGAGCATCCCATCACACTTGGGCTTTTACTGTGTGGACAGAGCACAAATATTTTTCTGCATTGCCCGCAAGTCCCACTATTTGGTCCTGCTGCCCTTGTCTTTAGTTTGAAGAAGCTGTCACTATGGATATTGTCCAGAGTTGTAGAAAGAGTTGGCGGGAATGTCTTTGGTTTCAGTTTCAGACATCATGAGCGCCTAAGGTACATGGAAATTTAGATGTGCTATGTAAACCATCTCAGAAACCACCACATATTAGGAGGGGGAAACCAAAAAAATGTGGAACAGACTGAAGAAAATGAAGGAGGGAATTGAGATAAAAGAGGATAATGAGAAAAATTGAGAGGTGCAATTGCAAGTGAAGGATATCCTGAAGGATTGATATTGGTGAGCGAAGGCTGATCAGGTGTTGTTTCCTTGCAGAGTGCTCTAAGAAGACACTGTTGGGTTAAATACAAAATGTAAAACATAAGTCACTATAAAAAAGCAGACTGCTTTGGAGAATGGATTCAGGGTTTGAGGCTAAGGTGAGCTATGCCACAACTGTATTTAAATAGCTACTAAGAGTAGCTTTGAACATGGTCCAAGTATGACTTGAAAAACTTACTGAATGCACTGCTAGGTTCATTTATTCAGTATCCCTTTATGGTAATGATTAGAGAGACTGGTGAGAAAATCTGCAGGCTTCCCCACACAAAACTGGACAAAAAGGAAAATGTTACACAGAAAGCAAATTACTTAGACCAGTCCTATGACTCAGAAGTCCCTTTGAGTTCAATCAAACTTACCCTGAAGTAAATGGGTATAGGACTACAACTTAAATTGTGTTTTTTTAATATATATATTTATAAAATTGATGAATACCTAATTATGTAAATAGATTATGGACCCCTTTTATATTAAACAATATTCAGAAGTAAAAACTAGTCTGCAGAACTAGTTCAACAACAATCAAGCCCTCAAATATATCAAAACTTAAGCAGAGGAGAACAGTAAAATGGCAGTTAAAATCAAATACTGTGGTCCCTGGAAGGGTATACCAGGGGCCATAGGATAGAATGGATATGGCCCGAGGGAAGAGAAGGAGGTCCACCCTCACAAAGCCCCACAAGTTGCAGGCCTAGAAACTTCTGCCTACCTTGTTCCTCCTCCATCAGCATTCAGTGGTGGCAATGGCAAAAAATGCTTTGTGTATTTTGCTTAGTCACATTACAACTTGAGCTCTGACCAGGGCTCACAGCAGCATTCAGCAGAATAAACTCAGAAAACCTTCCAACTTATTTATAAAATGGAATTAAAGCTATGACAGAACTGTTGTGAATGTGAGGTTGACTGAGATTTAGACTAGAAAGCTCTTGACACAATAAATGTTACTTGAAGTGTAGGATTAAAAACAGCCCTTTGGGGCTGTATATCTTAGTGTTCTGTGTGTATTGAAACCTGATTTGGACTAGGTCTCACTGAGCTATAAACAAGGTTTGTTTGGGGCTTACTGCTCAGTGGTTTGTATGGGGGAAACAAACCACCCCCCTGGGTTTGGATGTAACACTAAGCCAAATAAGGTCATCTGTGCTTAAGTTCCACTCAGCTAGACTAGACAGTGGTGCAGCAGATATTCCTTCCTGATATCCTATGGTTGGTTAAGAGGCCAGTGCTCACGAAAGACAAGGGTGTCTCCTTTTCCTGAATAGGCTACGGTTGCAGTTTGGTCCACATTTAGATTTGCAAGGATCCAAATTAAAGGCTTGATGTATTGGAGCCACATCTATCTCAGCAGCAGTGCACATGATTTGCACATACAAAATCCTAAATTCAGTCCCTTGCAATCTCAAGTTAATGGAGCTTGGAAAGCAGAGCTGGGAGAGAGCCTTCTGCCTGCAATCTTGGAGAGCAGTGGCCAGTCAGAACAGACCAAAACTGGGCTAGATGGCCTAGTCCTGTGACTCAACAGAAGGCATCTCTTTTTCTGCAAGAAAGAACAAAGCTATTTTTGGAGTGCACATTAAGGCGGCATCTGTTTTGTTTCTTTAGATTTCATTTTGTTTAGTGCATGACGTTAAAGTCCATTAGCGTCCCTGAGCCTTTCGTCTGGCTTTGCTTTCTAGGATGGCTGTTAAAAGTGGGCCTTTTTGAAAAGTGATGTTTTGACCTGGATTACCGCGATGATGAATTACACTTGACAGTCCTATCTTGTTAAGACTTGATGAATACTATGTGGGAAATCCTGGGAGTGGGTGTAGAATGGGGTTAATCCTTTTTATTAGAATGTTCCAGCACAGCATTGAGAATACATCAAAAAGCAGGAAAATGGGTTAGTGGCTTTAAGAATAGCCTTGTCGTCTGCCACGTTACTTTAAAAAAGAAAAAGAAATGGGCTGCTCTGTGCTACATGCTCTCGCCTTGAGACTTCCCCGCTCCCTAAAATATTTCTCTGATGGCAGTAAACGAATTGCATTGCCCTGCTGGTTGTAAACCTGCGGGTGCTCTGCTGCGGAGCCATATGGCTCACATTTATTTTAATGTGCCTTTGACAGGAGGAGAATAGCTGAGACTGCTGAGGAAAGTGCTTACACTTTGGATCTCAGCCAGCGAAAGCTCAATTTATTTATGTTTAGTAACTGAGTAACTTCTTTTTACAGTAGAAATGGTGCTTGAAAAAGATTAAAAGACTTGACACGTCATTTATGCTACTTTCTCTCCCTCCCCCCCCCCAATTTTCTTTTTTGCAAACAAGGCAAACATGCTTTCCATTCACAGCATCAGTTTATTTTTAACTGAGCCGAGACCCCCCTCCACCCGCCGGTGGAATTCCGTGATCTATTTTTGGAAAGCTTGTTAGAATTTGCTTAAGCAAGATTATGTGTAAGGAGTTTCCTCATATGAAGACCAACTAAAGGTCACATTGGATCTCTAAGTCTCAGAGAGGCATCTCACTCATATTTGCCACAGAACAGAGCCTAGTTGATGGGCTGGAAACAACAGATGCTGTCGCCTTACTGGAGCTAATCGTGTGTGAAACCACTCAGCAGTCTGGACAGGAGACCACGGAGAACCTTGTGCAAGAGCAGGATATAAAATCAGGGGATGATCAAGGAGATGCATGATTTGGAGATAAAGCCTGGAGCTTCATACTTAACAAGGAACACATTCTGTGCCAATTTCAGCTCTTATCCAAACAAATTGCCAGATTCTCGTAAGACAGTTTTGTCCCCGGTCACTCGCCTGTGGCAAATGGGCTTTCCATGCAACCAGGCAGGAAACTTTTGTGACTTGGAAGAGGTTGAGTCCTGCTTTTCTTCTAGGTTGTTGATTTGCCACATGTAGCAATAAGGATGCACTTTCAGATGCCTGCTTCCTCACACGGCTGTCCCTTGCTGAATGGGAGCAAATGTGTATTAATAATGTTCCAGGTTGCAATTAAAAAATAAAAGCAATGAAATAATGGCTGTAAAGTAATATAGGCCCTCTGTGATATTGTACTCAGTTATTTATGAAGCTAATAAAACAGGCCACCTGGAGGTATAAATGAAACAGATATATAATTGCTTCCTATAGGAAAAAGATGGGGGGTTTTTTTTGGTAGAAAGGTATTCTGTTTCCGTTTCCAGAAGTCCTGGGCTTTAGTGGTGCTAGAGGTCTAAAAGGTAGTACAGTAGGCAGCCAGTGTTTTTCCACACTAATCGTACCTAGAGATAATATTCCATCTCGTGTTGTCATTGCGTTGGGCAGTTTCACGTGCACAAGAGAAAGTGACATTGATTATTTCACACCTGGCTCACTTTTGTTACCAGGTTTTGGCTAGGTTGTGTGATGGCGTTGGTGTGGATGGGGGTCACTGAAGAGCCACAAATGAAGGGACTCTCGGTGTGGAACAGGAAGCACCAAAGATGAATGGAAGCATCTGCTGAGAGCATGATGGAAGGGAACCTCTTCCATGCTGACTTGTCTCTCATGGAACCTTTAAGCCGGTAGCAAGGAACCTGTGGCTATTTATCTTGCTGCTGTTGAACTCCAACTCCCATCAGCCCCAGCCACCATGGCCAGTGGTATCATGGGAACTGTAGTCCAGCCAACTACAGGCACCAGGCCCATTGGCAGACCAACAAAGATGTCTGCAAACAAGTCTCGAAGGCTGGCAACATTAACCTTGCCATGTGGGAATCCCTTGCAGATGACCGCAGCGCCTGGAGACTATCAGTCAGGTTTTGTATCCACAGCAGTGACCAGAGGAGGAATGACCACCGGGAGGAGCTCAGAGAGAAGAAACGCCAGGGGAACATCTGCATCAGCACAACCTGATGCCTTCTTTTGCCCCAGCTGCAGCAAAACATGTCTCTCCCCTGTCGGTCTTTACAGCCACAGCAGGCGCTGTAACTCTCCAATGGTTTGAAATCACCCCCAAGGGTGCACTCTTCCATTGTCTCCCAAGGCAGGTGGGTGGCGACAAATATCAGCAACATCACAATCCCCAACCCCTACTTAAAGCCTTTGCAGAGAATTCTGCAGCATGTTCAGAGGTACACACGCTAACTGCACTAGAAACTGGCTAAGCCCTTTGGGCCTCACAATTTCAGGGACACATATCCATCATTATTGACCTTTTCACTCAGGTGTCCCTGATGCTATTTTAAAGAACCACAGAGTTCCTTCCCTGAGCACTGTTTGAAAAAAAATATTGTGATTTTCTTTATTCTTTTACTTGCTGACTGGTCACAGGCCCCACCTCACCCCTGCCCCAATAACATGATAGGTTGAAACCCATCTGTCGCCTAAGATTAAAAAACCTGGTATTGCTCCCTGTGGATGTGTGGCAGGAAGGAGGGCCTGAAGGCCAAATGGCTCTAATTGCCTGAGACGGAAGAGTTTTTAACCAGCTCACACGTCCTGTTGTGCCTTATTGCTGTTAAATATATGGCTTCATGTTACAAAGGCTGTCAGCATCTTTTATGACCATCTCTGTTCCTCCCTTCTGACCATTACCGTTCTCCCATCATACCTGTGCAACTGTCGCACCTAAATTGCACAGCCATAACTCATCATCTAGTTTCCCCCCCAGCCTCCTACTGCCGTCTCCCAGTAAATCAGGCAGGCTCCTGTCATATCTTCAGGAGTCAAGCAGCTAATGTGTGTGCGCGGCTAATATTCTGCACTGCGGGCTAACAACGGCCTGCTTCTTTGTGGCAAAACAAAAGCATTCAGAGTTACAGCATGAGGTATCTCTGTCTGGACCAGCTGCACAGCAGGGATAACACATTTAAGGAGCTGTTTCGTTTTATTTAAGGCGCTCTTTTCAAAATCAGTATGCATTGCCTAGAAACTATGTTCAAATGCATGAGAAAGGGATAAACACCAAACCTTTAAAACACATTAAAAGCACACATCCAAGAATCTTGAGAACTGTGATTTGTCCTCCACAAACCTGCAACTCCTCGCACCCTTAACAAACTGCAGTTACCAGAATTCTTGGGGTGTGGGTGTGCCTGCGTGCTTTGAATGCCCTTTAACAGGTCTGGTGTTTACACAGCCTATGTGATGAGCGTAGGAAAACTATGCTCCTGACTGGTTTGATGTATTTCTGATGTAACAACTGCATGACCACAAGTCTACCTTTTTGTGCAGCACATGGGAGAGATGAAGGAATGAATGAAACAAGACAAACAGACATCGTGCATTCGTGCTACATAAATAGCATCACTGTGTGGCAGGCCTCTGGGATTAATTTCTCATGCACTGGCCCCTTCCTGTTTCCCTAACCCCGCTACCTAAGGATGTGCCACAAGAGAGATATCAGTTTTGTGAAAACATAGGGCAAGATACTCACTACGCAGGTAGCAATGTTTCCTTTGCTTAAACCTTAAGTAACCAATCCAAGTTACTTGAGGTTTAAGCAAGCCCTGTGTTTGATTTATGTTACCGGAGGCCTTGTCTGGGAAATAGATGGGGTGGCACTCTCTTGGAAGGAGCAGGTGTTCATTCTTGGGGTATTCCTTGCTCCATCTTTCTCACTAGAGTCCCAGTTGACCTCTGTGGTCTGGAGTGACTTTTAGCTTCGGGTGGTTTGCCAGCTGCAACCTTTCCTGAATGGTGACAGCCTGACCACAGTGGCCCATGCATTGGCACTGCCTGAAGGCTTGATAGCTGCAATGTGCTTTATGTGGGATTGCCCTTTTATCTGGTCCACAGTTGTGCAGAATGCAGCAGCCAGACTGCTCACAGGACCAGATTACTGGCAATATGTTACCCCACCACTAAGAGAGCTGCCATGTTCAAGGGACTTCTGTTAATTCATAATGTCTTAAACAATTTGGGGCCAAAGTACCTTAAGGGCTGTCTAACTTCTTATGTTTTATGGATATCTTTGTTGATTTTGCTTTTATCTGTTGTATTCTGTCTTGTTATATTTTTTAATGGAAATGCAACTTACAGATGTGTAAAAATAAGTTAGTCCATTTGCCCTAATGGTTGGTGATGCCTCCTTTCACTGGGACCTGACGGGAACCAGGACTGATGGGGTTTTCACTTCCGGTGGGCAAGCTTTGGCTCCCTTCGCCAGCTTGGGAATCTGGCTCCTGCTAAATTGGCCAATGGCAGGCAGGCTTGGAGAGCAGGTGCCCCCAGGAGGAAGTAGGCTTCTCTAAGGTCCACTCCCAGGGTATTTAAGTCTGCCTGTCCTAACTCCTGGCACCTGGTTCCTAGAGACCAGGAACCTCTGTTGTTACCTCTGAGATGGCTGGCTATATAGTTAGAGGTTCTAGGCCTCTATTCTGCTTTATATAAAAAATAAGCAGTTAGGTTTGCCTCGTAAGAGAAGCAATGCCTGTTTTTTTACTGGAACACCTTTGAATTTCTTTTGCAACACCTTTGTTGTCTTCGCATTGTTACACAGTTAAGATCGGAAATTGAGATTGGAAACAAATTAAAGTTGCTCTGGAAACTGCAATGAACATTGATGGAACTGCACACGGCAGCAAAACTTTAAAAAACAACATTGACCACCACCTGATTAAATGAGCAAGGAGTCCTAAGAGTTTTAGCTGAGTAATCCATTAACCCTGCCTAAATATGCACATGAGAAAGCAGTTCAAAAACAAACAACCCCCCCCCCAATATTCTTTTGTTGTGATATGTGAATTCAACATGTCACATCAGGTATTGTCTTTGAACAGGCAAGTTCCTGTTTTCACATGGAATGAAAGCCTTTTTAAAAAAAATGTCAGTTTTATATTAAGGTTTGCTAAAAATAACTTAAGGTGGCTATAAATCTACTTCCCCGTTGATTGGGGGGAAGGGGTAGTTTGTTAGCCTTTCAGAATGTTTTTGATCCGTTAACAAAACTAATGAATTGACTAAATGTGGCAGTAGCACTATATGCTAATAATAATGAAAATGAATGAAAATCAGTTGAATGCCGAATTAAGCATGTATGCTGATATGGGAGGAAGAGAGAAGGGAACTGGCAACAGGCCAGCTTCTCCACCCAATTAACTGCACAGAGCGAGGAAGGCCTTTCCTCCCCCTTCCCACATGGGAAATCGGTTGTGTGTGTGGAGGTACACACAATTTGCACTCATGCCTGCTCCTACCACCAGCACTCCTTCCTCACCCCCAATTCCCCCAGACAGAGGTGCTCAGCACCAGCTGGCCTGGGGAACCCCACTGCTGAGAATTTGTGAAATGGTGAGAACAGTTTTTATTCCAAGCTGGTCGCCTTATTTCTTTGCAGCATCATCGATTCTGAAAAGAGAGAAGCGGAAGAGGACGAAGAATGTTCATTTTAACTGCGTTACCGTGTACTACTTCACAAGGAGGCAAGGGTTCACGAGCGTCCCCAGCCAAGGAGGAAGCACCCTGGGCATGTCCACACGTCACAACAGTGTGCGCCAGTACACACTGGGGGAATTTGCGATGGAGCAGGAGAGGCTTCACCAAGAGATGTTGAGAGTGCATCTCAGGGAGGAGAAACTGAATTCTTTAAAGCTCAAGGTAAGGACAAGGCTAGCGAACTGCTTTGCCTTTCTACCATGTGGACAAGAAGCAGGAAATTGCCGCACTTACATCCTTGGCAAGATTGTGTCTCCGCTTCGAACATGGCTGCACGTCAATTGCCCCAAGGAAGCTGGCATCTTCTCTGTTTCCCACATTAACTCATCAGATTTGTAATAGGCTTCCACCTGAGCTCTTTAAGGGGACAGCTTCCTTCCTGCTATACAGAAACGATGACAATTCATCCCCCCCCCCATCAAAGTCCTTGCTTTGATCAAAATTTAAATATGGTTAGCCAAGTTGCTTAGTGTGGATTGTTCTGCACAATAGATTTTGGCTGGTTATTTTAAGGAAGCGCTGCTTTGTGTTAGGAATCTGGGTAATGTGGGATGAGGCTGCCAGATAAAATATTGGAACCCATTTTATATGTGTTCTGTATGGTATATACTTTCAGGAGACTTGGACTGAAGCATGTCCAATCTGTTTGTGTTCCTTCTCATGCCCAGTCAGAGCTTACAGGTACTGGACACACGTGGTCTTCAGAGAGATGGTGCTATTGACTGTCTGCAAAATTTTGTGTCTCATATTGTTTGTCTGGGACTTGATCAATCTCTTATTTTTTTTATTGTCCCAGGCAAATAAGTACACATGAAGACAAGTCACCATACATGGCCGGTGGGCCATATTGGACTCGCGTCATCTGCTTAAGCGCCACAGAGGCACTCCAGATTGAGCAGGTGGTTGCAGCAGTATTTAAAGCACTCAGTTCGGCTGATTTGAAAGCAGATAACATCCAGATCAGAGTCGAAACTGACTGCAAATTTGCCCCCTCAACTCTGTCCGTGTGAAGGGGAGTGGGCAAAGCAGACCACATCCCACATGTCTTGGGATCGCGCTGGCAGTGTTAGGAGCAAAGCAGACAAGAAATGGGCTGTTACAAGATGATGGTGGCAGTGGTGATATGTACATGGCTTCCCATCAATGCTCTAGAGCCAGTGTGGTGTAGTGGTTAAGAGCGGTAGACTTGTAATCTGGGGAACTGGGTTCGCGTCTCCGCTCCTCCACATGCAGCTGCTGGGTGACCTTGGGCTAGTCACACTTCTCTGAAGTCTCTCAGCCCCACCCACCTCACAGGGTGTCTGTTGTGGGGGAGGAGGGGAAAGGAGATTGTTAGCCGCTTTGAGACTCCTTCGGGTAGTGATAAAGCGGGATATCAAATCCAAACTTTCTTTCTTTCTTTCTTTCTTTCTTTCTTTCTTTCTTTCTTTCTTTCTTTCTTTCTTTCTTTCTTTCCTGGCAGCTTAAAAAGCAAAACAAAAACAAAAACTGGCACACTACAAAATTTAAAAATACAAAAGGAAATAATCAGCATAGATGAAAATAACAACTCAAAAACCTTCTTTCTAGTGAAGACAGGTTTTATGAAGCTCTGCTTAAAACAAATGAATAAGAGTACAAAATGTATTTTGGTGGAGAACCTGGAGCTCTCCAGATGTCATTGGGGCTCTAAGCTGCATCAGTCCCAGTCAGAATGGTGAACTGCTAAGGATGATGGAAGTTGGGCGTCCAGGAACATTTGCCCACCCCACTCATTATTTAAAACCACATTTGAAACAGGAAAGGCCTGTTGTTGATTTTTAAAGCACACAGTGTACTCTCTCTCTCTTTGGTGATCACTCGTAGCCGAGTAAGATTGTCTTCCATAAACACAGTTTTAACAATGGGTCCGTAAGTGACTATGGAGGCCAATTCTGGATCCACACGTCCTTCCATAGTGGGGACATTGGTTTCCAGGCGGGAGTTGTTTCTCCCTTGTGTCCTGAGATCCATAGTGTACAGTCCCTAGTCAGCTGCAAGTTGTTTGAGAGCTCCTCCTGCTGGCCTCTTTGTTGGAAGGAGAGCAACGCATTGGTTCATCTTTGTGTCAAAAACATTTTTACATGTTTCAAAGAAGAACATGGTCCCGTTTGTGAGACAAGGGTCTCAGAGCAAGCTGTACAGTAGAAGCAGATGCTGTTTACAGCTTAGTCATTCCGTTTAGTCTGTGGCTCTGCAGAATCAAAGAAGCTATGGCAGAGCTATGGCAGTTACATGTGGGGCCTCCAATAAATGTTGCAATATGAAGTGCTCCTGTTCTGGACATTCCATCTCCACCTCCCATCAACAGCCAGTCAGTCCATTCCATGCCCACTGAGCATGCTCTGTCTTCATTGGGCTCTTTTTCGGGGTTCCCTTCCTACTCAGTGGTTTTCTTTTTCTAAAGATTAGTAGAATTTCTGCAAACCTTGGGGTTCTCAAGAGTACTCCTGTGTGCAGATGGTGTTGTTTTGCCTACTATCTCTGAGGTCTCAGGCTATGTAAGCCTGAATACAAATATGTAGCAGAAGGTGTATTAATATGCAGTCTTAATTTTTTTTGGGGGGGGGGTCCTATGCAGATTAGTTTAAATTTGCATAGAAAAATTTTCTGTTGCTGTAGAGCAGCTGTAGGGAGCCTCCAGTCACAGGCGAAATTATGCCTGTCAATTTGGCCTTCAAGGCTGTTGCCCACAAAGCATGGCCACCTGTCCCACATCCGATGTCGCATACAATGCCAGGTGTGGGGCAGGTGCGAACATGGCCTCAAAGAGACAATCAGCAGCCTAAAGTTTATTTGCAAGTGGGGGTCCCTATCACACTGACAGGAGGCCACACTGGGCTTGTCTGCACTAGACAGTTCCTGATGGGAGCTTGGGGGGCTTGTTTGTTCAGTTCCAAAGCAGTTTGCATTAAAGCCGCTTTCTCAAACGAAGGGCGAAAGCTCGGTTCCCAGAGTGCAAAACTGAGCAGGCTCCATTGCAGGCACACTCCCAGCGCCAATCAGTTGTACCTGCCGACCAGCTATCAGTGGTTACATCGATGCTCTTGGGTTGAAAGGCGATTGTCAAAATTGGCCTGTGAAGGGTTGGGGAATTAAGGATCTTTGCCACCAGACATATCCAATTTAGCATGCTTATTTTGCTTGTACTCCGTCAACAAAGCTTTGAACCTGCTAAGCTTGCCTAACGTCATATTTGCAATTGGCATCCATTCCTCGTTACAAATGAACTCATGAAACAGGAACTTTTTCTGCCCCACACCACTGATTTCTTCATTCATGGCACAATTCAGGTCTCGGAGGACCTTTGCAGTATGTCATAGATAAGGCAAAACAAGAAGGCTGGAGATTAACATTAGGTTGAGAATCAATTCCACTAGAATGGAAGGTTTCTGAAAGTAAAGTGCCCTGCTACTTAGGTTGTTGCCAATACTCCCATGTGCCTTTCTTTTCCCTCTTTTGTGTGACAAATTCGATGCTTTCCATCATGGATTGTCCACCTAGGAAAAGTGGCTGGTACTAGGAGTTAGGGATGCTAAAACCTGCTGCCAGTTTGGATAGATAATACTGGGATAGAAGGATGAATGGTCTCACATTATATAGGGCATTGTCATAAGTCGGTAAGTTCAAAAACAGTAAGAAGCACTGGAACAAGCCAGCCCACTTCCATGCCAGGAGCTCCTTAGTTGAAAGCAGTGTCTGTCCCCCCCCCCTAAAAAAATATGTTTAGGGGTACTCTCATTTTTCTCCTCATATTGAAATACTGCCCCTCAATGAGGCCAAACTTAGATTCACAAAATGTTTAGGGGTATGCGTACCACTGTGTCCCCACCCCCTCCAGAAAAAAAAGCACTGGTTGAAAGCTATGTTCATATAGGCTTTCATGATAAAAACAGGGAACTGTTTTTGGGCTGAGAATGGCTCTTCTTCTCAATGAATCCCCGACACGCTCTTTCATGGCTCTGTGTTGCAGATGACCAAGAACGGGACCGTGGAGTCCGAGGAAGCAAACACTTTGACACTGGACGACATTTCCGACGACGATATAGATCTAGATAACACAGAAGTAGACGAGTACTTCTTTCTACAGCCTCTGCCAACAAAAAAGCGAAGGGCACTCCTGAGAGCCTCTGGGGTCAAGAAGATTGACGTAGAAGAAAAACACGAGCTGCGAGCCATTCGCCTGTCAAGGGAGGACTGCGGCTGCGACTGCCGAGTCTTTTGTGACCCAGAAACATGTACCTGCAGCCTTGCAGGCATAAAATGCCAGGTGAGAACTTAACTAAGGTACAGTCTTAAAGGGGTCGGGGGGAACGAGGGGAAGCCAAGGGAAAACCTGTTTCTCCAAAAATAAGACACCGTCATATATTTATTTTTCCTAAAAACACACACCGTCATATATTTATTTTTCCTAAAAACACACACACTGTGGCTTATTTTCAGGGTATGTCTTATTCCCCCGCCCTCCTCCTGCATTGCTGCTGCACCTATCACTATGTCTTATTTTCAGGGTATGGCTTATGTTCCTCGAATGCTTAAAAATCCTGCTATGGCTTATTTTATGACTACGTCTTAAAATAGGGGAAACAGGGTAATTACAGGTATTTGGTTTTTTTTTAAAAAAAAACAACAACCTGTGGCATCCTCCCCCTGCCATTCAAATATTCCTAATGTATTTTTCATACTTCCCGCAGTGGTAGAAAAGTCTCTTTATAATGCCTATCTCAGTATGCAACAGCAACTACACTGTTAGGAGGCCAGGTGAGTGGCAGCACCCACCCACCTGTTTGCTACAGGGGAGCAGCGTAAATAGGATTCTCATAAATCATGGCTTCTGAGATAATGAGTCCTAAGCCTGGTTAAGCGTAACCATGGTTGACAGCTATGGTAACATAACAGTTGAGATCATTTGGGTCCAGGGGAGTGGGGATGGGGGACTCATGCTCTAGAAAAGAATATGAAACCCCCAAGGGCAAATCTTGATTGCTTTCCTATTAGCAAGCAATCGGCAGTTTTACAGTTATGCTGCCCTTGGTGTCCTTTATGGAGCAACCGGTTTTGAGATTCTTCCTTTCCAATGTCCCCCTGCTCTGGATTTAATTTTGCAAGATGCAATATTCTGTACTGGGCATTTTAAAATTAATGCAAATCATTTATTTTTCGTATCACCCCTTCGACCATATATCTGAGGCAGCTTTCCTGAATATAGCTCCTGGCTTTTACTGTCAATTTCTAGTTTGCCAAGGTTCTGCAGCTATAGAGTTCCTCTTTCCCGGACACCTAGTTAATCCATGGTCTCTTTCCTATAGGTGGATCGTATGTCTTTCCCATGTGGTTGCACTAAAGAAGGATGTAGCAATACGGCAGGTAGAATTGAATTTAACCCCATCCGCGTTCGGACTCACTTTTTGCACACTATAATGAAACTTGAATTGGAGAAGAGCAGAGAGCAGCAAGTCTCTGCGCTGAACGGTTGCCACGGCGAGATAAGTGCTCACAGTAGCTCTATGGGCCCCACAGCCCACCCGTTAGAGTATTCCGTTCCGGGTAACTTTGAGATCGAAGCAGAATCTCGGGCCGGCGTGATGCACTTGCAGTCGGCCGATGACTTGGACTGCCCAGGGGAGGAGGAGGAAGAGGAGGAGGAGGAGGAAGACGCTAGCAGCTTCTGTAGCGGGGTTACAGATTCCAGCACCCAGAGTTTAGCACCCAGTGAAACAGATGAAGATGAGGAAGAGGACGACGACGAGGATGACGAGGAGGAAAAGGTGGGTGACTTTGTGGAAGGCTTGGGTGCGCATGGAGACATGGTGCAAGCTCTTCCTTCGGTCCTCTGCTACTCTGACAGCACTGCCATGCACGAGAGGCACGCCAAGGCTTCCTCCTACTACGACAACTCCTCAGCGCTTTATTACCAAATAGAGAACCACAGCCCTGGCGCTCCTGGCCAGATGCGTGAGGCGTACCCTGAAAGGGATACAGTCAAGAATGGTAATCTTTCTCTGGTGCCTTATAATCCAGCTTCAGAACAGTTTGTGGACTACACACGGCAATCGGAGGAAAGTTATAGCGGCTCGCTTTATCCTCCTTCAAACCCGTCGGTCATAGTTTGCTGCTCGTCTTCAGAGAGCGACGGCGCTGTTCCGTGTAGTAGCCTATACGCTGAGCATAGGCCAAGACACTCCCAAGTGGACTTTCCCTCATACTTGAAAACTCCTTCTCAAGATGGATTTGTTTCTGCTTTGAATGGTGGCACTCACCTCCCAGAGCATCCCGCTGAGAATTCGCTCAGCCTCTCGGAAAAGAGCAGACTGCATGAAGAGTGTATCAAATCGCCTGTCATGGAAACGGTACCTGTTTAAATTATTTTAGGACGGAATCCCTATATTTAACTGCACTCTGTTTTAATTCCCTGGAACCAATCTCTCCCCCCCCCCTCTCTTGGCAATAGAGGTAAGGGGACAAGACTGTGGTTAGTGTTTTGAATATTTCTTCTGGTTTAGGCCATTGCACAAAAGCAGTTCATGTAAAAAGTTAAAATTTAAAAGCGGGGGGTGGGGGTTCAAATGGTCTTTTGATAGAAAATACCTAGATTAAATAATAATAATAATGATGATGATGATGAATAGTCGCCTACCTGTTAAACGACATGAAGCTGGCCTATCGAGACTCAAAGCTTCCCTTTGTATTATCAGACCGGTACAAGATAATGGAAATTTTACTTTGGAAACTTCATGTTTAGAGTACAAAATTGTCACACATATTTGAAGAGATGGTGACTTTTTAAATGTAGATGTGATTACTGTACAAAAAACGCGCCCCTGAATTGTTTGGTAATGTATATTTTATTTATTGTAGCTTAGTACTCATGTCTTGATAAAAAAATGAAGAGCATGTTCTTTGGAGCTGAACATCTGAGCAGCTCACAGCACAGCCACTTCAAATTTCATAAGGAAAATTATATAAATGTTTAGTGACCACGTCTGAAGCTGACATTGAATTACAGGGTATGTTCTTTGAAGTGCCCCTAGCCTCCAGTCATACTTGTAAGCTAGGGGGCAGTCCAGGAAGTACCACTGCTAGGCATGATTCGTTTGTTTCAGCAACACGGGTGGGGTGTTCCCACTCCATCTCTATAAAATGAATGAAGGGCGTGCACAAGCTCCGCCTTCTGAACTGCACTCACAGGCATCTATAATTGCTAGGAAGGTGAAATATAGGACAATCCTCTGCTTTTTGGTTTTAACTGGCACCAATATCCCTTGAAAATAAAGGAAGCTGGGCACAAGTCATCAAAAGTTAGTGGTGACTGGTTCATGCGTTTATTTTCTTTTGGGCATTTCATTTGTTGCTCAGTTTTCTACCCAAAAGCTATGTAAGGAAATGAACACTATTAAATACGTGCAGAATCTAGTTGTTCTTCACATCTTCCTGCGCTCCACTTCCCAGATGCACAGGTGTGTTTTTTGCCATTGGGTGTACGATGTAACACAGGCACCCCCAAACTTCGGCCCTCCAAATGTTTTGGACTACAATTCCCATCATCCCTGACCACTGGTCCTGTTAGCTAGGGATCATGGGAGTTGTAGGCCAAAACATCTGGAGGGCTGCAGTTTGGGGATGCCTGATGTAACATATATTATCATAGTAGTACTACCACTGCTTCTTTAGTAGTATGTGGGGGACGGGACCTCCAGTAACACCCCCCCCCCCCCAAAAAACTTTAATTTCTTACATTTTTTAGGATTACAGGTTGGAGCACATAGTTCTCCCCTTACCCATTTTATTCTCTCAGCAATCCTGGAAGGTATTTTAACGATAGACACCTAGTCGATTTTGTAGCTGAGTTGGGAGTTGCCCACACTAACCACTACACAACACCACCCTTGCTCTCCATTAGCCCCATGCACACAGAGTCCCCATTACCTACAGCGGCCACATGAACATGTCAGATTGTCACTATTTTGGGGTGGGATTCAATCACACACCAGGAAATGAAGGGTGTACAGTCGTAATTGTTGACAGGTTTCATGTAACAACCCACCCTCCAAACACCAGCCCTTTTTGCAGGGAGGAAAGTGTGGGATAACACTGTTCTCTAACCTCTGCACAAGCATATCAGAATGAATGTTTATTTTAAGAGCCAATGCTTTCTAATCTCCCCGCAAACAAATCAGGATGAATGCTCAAATTAACAGGCCACCTGGATTGCTATGGTTAATAGAAAACTAGCCTGGTGAACCAGCGAAATCAACGGGACCTCATCTAGTCAAAACCTCATTTCAATTCTTTCAGTAGAACTTAGTTGCAACTACCTTTCGGTGCATTGTGTGCCTCATGTTCACTTTCAGGATGTAAACTCTGGCTCTTCGTTGCCCTGCAAATATACAGCTAACTAATGCACTTTAGGGCCTCCCCTTACTTGTGGAGGCTATGAAAAGTCTTCAAGGTGTGCTAGATGGTGGGTTTTTTAATTTTTTATTTTATTTTACTTTTAAATCATATAGGCAAAAATTAGGGGGGGTGATCCATGTTTTCTCTAGCCAATTTCTGAAGATATGAATAAGTCACTGGCAAGAGGAGTCTTTGTGTTGAGAAAGCAACTGCATTGTAAATAGAAGACAGACAGGGTTCTAGGGGCATTGAGCCATTCACTCCAGTGTGACTTAAGATTTCACCTATGGTACTGTAGCAATATTTTAAAGGCCTGTTCCAAAAGGAGGTTGAAATCAACAGGAATGCAGTGGTACCTCGACAACCGAATTTTTCGACTTACGAGTGGGGCAAATGGCCGCACACTTACGAATTTTTCGACATCCGAACGGAAATTGTGGCGGTTTTAGATAGGGTTTTTTTGACTTACGAATTTTCAGATGGGGTTGCTTCGACTTACGAATTTTTCCGTTTCCAATGCATTCCTATGGGAAATCGCGTTTCCAATGGCGCTTTTCGACTTACGGATTTTTCGACCTACGAAGGTGCCTTCGGAACGGACTAAATTCGTAAGTCGAGGCACCACTGTATGTCCACAGTTGCTGGTGTTCAGTTAAAGGACTCAAGCCTTTGCACTCCTCTTTGTTTCCTGCTATTTATGCTCCAGCCAGGGCTACTGTGGACTTTGCCTTCTCCATTTACTTCTGTGGAGGAAGTGGGTGGGTGCATGCAAAGAAATGGGAGTCTGGAGACGTTAACTCCACTCAAGTGAACTGGGGGTCTTTGCAGGCAGCAGAGCACTGTGCGCGCATCACAGAAATCCCTAATCAGGTGGCTGCTAATAGAAAAGATTATTTTTAAAGATTTCTTATTCAATAGTGAGAACAATGCCTGTAACCTGGGGCTACAAAACTCCAACACTTGCATTTCCCACTTAACAGCCAAGTCTAGAGTTTCACCATATCCACAGATAATATAAAACTCTACTTTTTGGAAAGGGGCAAATTAACAAGGCCATCTACACATAATCCTTTCTTTCAAACACCATCTACGGGGGCAATTTTAAATGTAAAGCCTTGAGCACCGCCTATTTAAAAAATACATCACTTCCTGTTCTGTTTGGATAATTATTTTAAAAAGGGTTTTGAGGAAGCACCTTTGTGCACTGGGTGAGCACAAACCCTTACTGGACAAACACTGTGATAAAAAAATAAGCTGGACTTACTACTACAGTATTTTAAGTTTAAGTAACATTTAAAATTGATATCCATATCCAATTTCGATCAAGATTATACCTATCATGTAGAAATACCCTGTCCAACCATGCACACATTTTGCTCCCTGCTTTAGAATTAAGGGTACTGTCTTAAATCAGCCTTTCTTAATTGGCTGTAAATGTTTGCCTTTAAGCACTTGCTCCTGGGGCGGGTGACATGGCCCTACTGTCAATCAGCTCATGCTCCAAGGGGGCAAACGCCATAGTTGTATGAAGCATCAAGCTTCTTTAATATTTTTATTCACTATTTTACCAACCTGCATAATTCCACCAGCCGCATCAATGTCTGCCACACAGCAAGGCCCACATTCTACAGTGCTACAGATTTGTTCGAATCTCCGCCCGCCCCCCCCCCAAATCCAATTTCTTTTTGCCATATGGAGCACAATACATGGGAGATGATGGAATGAACTCCCGTGGGCTCACACAAGTGCTGTACTTCCTGTATTGTTAGCCCTTGGTTTGGTATCTGTGAGCCTTACGTGCCAAATGGCTTGTTGTGACTAAATGACAAATAACAGTGAATGTGTTTTGTACAAGTTTTGCATGTTCTGCTTTAGTTTTTTGTGATGGCTCTCTAGGCCATACAGATAATGAAGATGATCTTGCTGAGTTTACATACATTGATGCCCATTAGTTTTAGGTACCAGTCAGCAAGTTGGAACGCAGCATTCCCATTGGAAACAGACATTGTCATACCTATTTCTGTCTAATAACAAATCACCCCGCACATTAATTTTAGCAGGCCAGAAGGAAAACAACTGGGAGCACTTTCCTGGCCAATTAAGTCTCACTTGCATGTTGTGTTATTGATCTTTAAAGATGGGCAGAGCAGATTGATTTGGCTCTAGGATTTTATTTTACAGCCAGGAGTGTTCTTTTCTGAAGTCTTCCAGTCTGCCTGCCGTTCTGTTACCGTTATCCAGTGCGTCCCAAAGTCACCAAAAGGTGTGTTTGTTTGTTTTTACCCCAGATACCAGATAGAGCACATGGAGAAATAGCCTGTAGTGAAATGATTGCAAGGATATAATCATGTCATAGAATACAAGGCTTTTCTACATCAAGCCCCATGCACAGATGGATGAAACATGAGATGGAACCACCATGCTGGATCCAATTTTTCTTCACATAGCATCCTTCTGGGAATGGGGCCCAGTATGAAAGGGACAGGAGGATCTTACTGGATCAAGATGACTCAGTTTACATTACAGGTGAAACTTGGAAAATTAGAATATCGTTTAAAAGTGCATTTATTTCAGTAATGCAACTTATTATTTTTTATTTTTCTTTTAATTTTTACAAATGCTTTGTTTTGGAAATTCCACAGTAATAAACCATATAGTTACAATAATACAAAAATAAAAAATAAACATCACTATTACATTTCATTACTTACATTCCATTTATAATTGACCCGCCTAACGACAAATAATTACAATTACAACAAATAAAGGCTTGACATACCTTGCTTTGCATGTCATGCATCTATCTCATATATTGATTTCACCTTTTAAGTTGCATTACTGAAATAAATGCACTTTTCAACGATATTCTAATTTTCCGAGTTTCGCCTGTATAAGGGAATGCTCTAAAATTTTCAGAAATTCCCAATCTGCTAGATAAATTTATTTCTGTCCCCAATTAATTATTTCCCTCCCCCCCCCACCACATTAATTTCCACTGGAAAATAGAACCATGTTTAAAACATGACTACAAGGATGTGGGATAATATGGAACATAACACACAACTTTTCAACTAACCTAAACTGAATTAATCTTGTTCAACACAGATACAGTAGTAGATGAATCCTGGTGGGAATGGGAGATGCACAAATCCTATTGCACAGTCAAGTGCTTTCTGTTCATATAGATGCATATCCTTATCAAAATAGATGATGCAACTCCCGAAGATTATGTTTATACATATCCTTATTTGCTAGAGAATGTAATACCAAGGAGGAGGGAGTAAGGTGCCAAATATTACATTAGCAAGCAGGAGGGATTCCCTGCAAGACCAAAAGCTTAGTTTCATTGTAAGGAGTATACGTAGTTCCGAAATGGATGTGCTGCTGCTCTTAGGATCACCTGAGCAACACTGTATCCCCTGCTGCTAGTGTAAAGGACTAGCATGCCTCAACCTGTTAAGTCTTTTAGGAATAAGCATAGCCCTAACTCCAGCCCTTGCTATGGAAGACAATACCATCAGTAAAAACTGAAAAGGGGGGGGGGGGATATGGAAATATGGAAAGGGAAACAGAACCAATATGGTCTGCTTAACCACCTGCAAAGGACCATGCCTCATCTACGGGAGTGCAAGCTATT
This sequence comes from Zootoca vivipara, assembly GCF_965207765.1. Taxonomy (NCBI): domain Eukaryota; kingdom Metazoa; phylum Chordata; class Lepidosauria; order Squamata; family Lacertidae; genus Zootoca; species Zootoca vivipara. The sequence continues at coordinate 26,538,134 of NC_142582.1, read as the reverse complement.
CCTTGAACTGTCTTAAGAAAACCATAGGGCTGGAGTGGCAGCCCATCAAAATTCCATTTAGGAAATTTTATTTGCAAATGCATGGTGAAAATAGCCTTTCCTCACTGCTCCCCAAAACCTTATGTAGACTTAATGGGGTGTTTTCACTTTTTCCCCTCCAAGGGTAAGTACCTAGGTGACCTGAAACTCTTTTGTTTACAGCCAAAAGAAATATTAATATAGGTGCATGAATTTAAAGCTTTTACTATTTCATACCTATTGATTCAGCTGGCTACCATATTAACCTCATCCATGCAAAGTAATTCATTCATTCAGTAATTCTTCATTTAGTGGTCTAAGTTACAGATGTTTTGTTTGGAAAAAGACTTGGGGTGGAGTTGGTAAAAAATAACACATGTAAAGTATCTTGGGTACTAGAAATTCGATAATGCATAAATAGTAAAGAAAAATCCCTTCCTCTTCCAACAGCCTGGAACTGGAACTCACCATAATGAAACTGACCTGCTCTTGCTTTCTTTCATTTAAAGGAAAGCATTATGTGGACAGGTGTGACCCAGCACTTTCTTAGAGTGATGCAGCTTATACTGATTCACACTGTGTATACATTATGTAAGAAAACTCACCCAATAAGGAATCTCTTTGCTTTTGACAAATATTAGCTCTGTATGAGTTACCCTGTCTACTGTCTCTTCTTTTTTCTTTCTCAATTGCCACTGATACAGTATATGGAAAGCAAAACACAAAGTTCATCTGTAACTCTGATCTGGAATGTTCTCAAGAATTAAAGTAAATAGTGTTATACAGCAGTGGGTCCAGTGGTATTTCCAATTCAGGAAAAATAAAAAAATCAGAATTCGTGCTTTAAGATGTAGAAGTAGATTCTCATAGCTGCTTGAATATTGTAAATAACCGTAATGCTGCTTTAACTTAACACGTTTGAGGGTAGATACACATGATTATCTTTTTATGAGGGTGGTTTTTAATCACCATGGATGGGTCTCTCAACTTAGCCATTGTAGACAGAAGCTACACACCACCACCCAAAGCCTCTCACTGGTGGTTAGTGTTATGCAAGGTAGCTTTGGCTCAGCTACTGTTCTGACCAGGTCACTTGCTCCCAGTTTTCTGTTCCTCAGGCATTATGGCAAGAGAATAGAATGTTAATGTAAAACTCAAAACACAAAACCTATAGTTGGCATTATTCCCTCCATGTGTTGATTTAACTTTGCTTTATAAGTTGCAACTTCACAAATACCAAAAGGGTAATGTAGGCAACAAAAACATTTGACAAAACTTAACCTGGACATTATGCTGTAATCTTTTATTTTAACTGTATCTTGTATTTATATTTTCAGTATTTATGATGAATGACATGTAATTTGATGTATTTATTGTGGCTTATTTCTGCAATGTATATATTACAAAATAAGCATTTATAAGTCTTAAAATTAGGTTATTTTTTTTCTTAGTGGCACTCGTATTATGCTGTATTTTTACTATATATTGTACAATATATATTTATTGTCTATTTGTTTGCAACAAAGTAAATCAGGTTTCTACGTTACATCTATTGCTGCCTCTTTTGTACTGGGGAAGGGGTATCTTAATCGTTTACAGTTTAATACTGTTTGTATTTCTTTTCATGGTACAGAAGATAAAATTTTGAGAAAACAATTATTACAACAGTAAACAACAAGTAACTTGTCCTGATAAAATTACAAACTATTCATGTGTTCATTCTTCTCTGCCTGGGAGTTACTACTTTGGAAATCTGCAAAACTAATGAGAACGTATCCAGATGCACCCATTCAAAAGGCCACATAGTACTTTTATCCTGAGTGGTACAAACCCAGCATTAGGGGTAGGCCAACCTGCCTTGTATAGTTTACCATCTTGGTTTTCCTAAAATCCCTATCGCCTACTGATACATTTTAAAATTTCCAAAGCAAGAGTGTATTATCATAGCTGCCAAGTTATCCCTTTTTTTTAAGGGAAATTCCTTTATGCTGAATAGGCTTCCTCGCGAGAAAAGGGAAAACTTGGCAGCTATGGTATTATTCAAGATCTCTTAACTGTAGAGCTTAACTTATCCATGACAGGGAATTCTGAAAACAAGCAAAGTGTCTTTCCTGGATCAGATCAAGTCCAAAATAGTTCAAATTCTTCTGCAAGCGTCCTAGCAATCAGCAGGCACTGGTGGGCCACAATGAATCGACTAATTTACCGGTAACCTTTGTTGTGTTCCACGTGACATTGGGGAAGGGCTTTGAGGCGCTAAACATCATTCTTCCCAACCCTGCAATTCCTACTTTTTTTTTCCTTTCAGAAATAAACTATTTTTTTATCATGGGACTTTCAATATGACTTCTGTCCCAGTAAAAGTTGCATTCCCACTGGTAACCCAGTCAACTACACTTTGCTGCTCCCCACCTCTTCATTCCACTTTCCTCCACATCACTCTCTTAAGCATCTTCTGCTAGTCTTCCAACAGCAGAATCAGCAACAGGAGAAGCCTGCAGTTTAATCAGTGGTGGTGGAAAAACAGTACCTTCCTGGGAGCAGGCTTGCTCTTAAGGTCACAGAGGTGTTGGCAAGGTCTAAGAGGAGAGCCCTATTTTCAAGGGGTTGAGAGGAGCTGTAATTTAAAAGATACGGAGATGCAAAGGACTAGGATTTGGGAGTGGGGATAGGGCTGAGAGAGAACTGGGGCAGGTTGCTTCTATTTATCACCACCCGCCCTTGGTGGGATAACTTTAGAGTTATCAGCCCAGTCATGTGAAATACCCTGCTAACAAGAGATTCAGCAGGCGCCTTCTGTGCCAACTTTTAAACAGCTGCTAAAAACTTCTCTGTTCTGCCAGCCAATTAAGTGTATATACATCCCCACAATGGCCCAGTGATGTTTGTTTTTAATTTCTTTTTTATTTAACTGGGCTTTTTAACTTTTTATGACTTTCTTGTTTGGTTTTAGGTTTTTATCTTGTTGCAAACCACTGTGATACAGCGATATACGAATATTTAAACAAACACATGTTCAAAGCAGCCAATCACTGCTTTCATGGGTAAAACTCTGTGCCATCAGAAACACCACCACCCTTGTCAGCGGAATTTGGTTAATGTGGGTTTACACGGAGGATTAGGAAGCCATTTTTCTAGATGCTATTGGAAATAGTTTTGCAACAGCATCCTCTGCTGGTTAGTTTATTGAACAAGCATTCAATAAATAAGAATTTCAAAAGCTTTGTTGGTTTGCTTGTTTTAAAAAGGAGCATTTATTTATTTATTTATTTATTAATTATTATTATTATTATTATTATTATTATTATTATTATTATTTATGCATATAGCACCCTATACCTGAAGTTCTCAGGGCAGTTCACAGGGTAAAATCAGAATATAAAACCACAAATACATAATCAGTAATCTAGATAAATCTGATACTTAATATTATCCTCCTTCCAGCAGCACCTTAGAGACCAACTAAGTTCGTCATTGGTATGATGCACACGAAAGCTCATACCAATGACAAACTTAGTTGGTCTCTAAGGTGCTGCTGGAAGGAATTTTTTTATTTTGTTTTGACTACGTCAGACCAACACGGCTACCTACCTGTAATTAATATTACCCTGTTAAATACACTCTTAACATGTTCCTTTCAGGAGCTATACCATTCACTGATTCCCTTTGGCTATTGTATAGCTACAGTCTCAATGAATTTGAAAACAGAAATAACTAAAATAAAAGATAACACAGGATTGATACAACTGTAGTAATAGAATGCTGCATTTTACAAAATATATTATCTGAACGAGATTACATGTATGGTGTGCCTTACCTGGATTGATGCAAGAGAAAGACATGAACATCTGCTGCCAAGCTATTTATTCTGCTGTGAATGATGATCAATGGAGCTCTGTGGCTTCCTTTGGAGGAGACATACTGACACAATCACAAAAAACAACAACAACAAATATCTTTTTCACAAGCACTTGAATGCAAGAAAACAGCTTTGGAGAATGGAACAACTCATTTGCCAGAAACAGATGGGTGGTCCTACTTTTTTACTTCTGTATTTGGGTCTGCCTTTAATTGAGCTGCTCAGATTCCAAAGAACCTGGTGGAATCAGAGGCCCGAGAAAGGAGGTAGGGCTCCAAAAGGTATCAGGTTAAAGGAAGGGGGCACTAGAAAATGATAGCTGAAGAAGTTTAAAAACAGAGGAATTGGGTGAAATAAGAGAAAAATCTGAGCATTCATTTGAGCATAAGGTGCTGATAGACGCTGCAGCTTCTAGAAGATGGCATGCAACCTTGTTATGGCTACAGGCCAGCACCTATGGGCCTGACTCAGTAATTTGCAATGGATTCATTTTTCAAACGTCCAAAGGATGCTCTAGTAATTAATCTGAATAGTCCAGATTAATTCCGCATCAGGCTGCCTGCTCCCTCCTGCTAGAGTGAGCAATACAAATACACCAACATGGCTACACTTTGCCTGCAGAACTGCCAAACATTTGTTCCTGGTTGGTCCCAGGGCTGTGCTGCTGCAGTTGCCAAGGTTTCTTGTGTTTCCTTTTTTAGTGGCTTTGAACATCATACAAAGTCACTGGAGCACTCTCAAACCCAAGCAAAGAAACAGAAAGCTGCACACACACCCCAAAATTCCAAAGGGTAGCTTTTGCATCAAAATATTTTTTATTTTATTACGTTTATGAAACAAGATTAAAGAGGCGTTCTGTACAGCATGTCACATATATCTGAAATAAATGCTTAGGAGTACAAGGAAGAATTAAGAACTCAGCCTAGAACAACTGTAGTTAAATGTATCATGTTTAAATCAGATGGAAGACCAGTGCGGTGGTGGGGTAGGGACACAGTAGAACTGCATGCTGTGGAAAAGATAAAAATATAACGTTGAAGTGCTATGAAGTCATAATTATAGCCTCAGTTTATAGTTTGGGGGCAATGCAAGTACGGAGGAAGAAGTAGTAGTTAACTTTGTGACTTAAACACCAAATCAACAAAGTAGAGGAAAACCACTGTATAAACAGAAAACATACTTTTAAGGAAGAACAATAGTTTTGCTTCAACCATCTGCCACATTGCAAAACTCTGCTTATGCAAGCAGCATCTCAACAATAAGCTTTCAATAGTGTATATGCAAGGCAACAACACCCACTTCTTTGTTTAAAACCACAGATACCTAAATAAAGAAAACTGCTTTATCAGCTTCTGAGAAGTGCTGTAACAACCTTCCCCAATCTAATGTCCTCCAAATGTTTTGAACTACAGCCCCCCCATCACCCCTGAACATTGGCCATGATGGCTGGGGCTGACGGGAGTTGTAACCCAAAAGATCTGAAGACCACAAAAAATGCTTTGGCTGGATCCAAAAAGGCCCCCAAGAGCAGAGAAAGTGCTTCCACATATGTCTGGGGTGGTGATGAGCATTTTTTTTCTGGTGGCAACCCTCTAACTTCTCCATGGAGAAGAACTGGCGCCAATTTGTAAGGTCTCTGTGTGCACATGAAACACAGCACAGGAATCTAAGAATGAATAGCAAATATATACCTGCAATGCAAATATATTCCTGCAATCCGTCCCCTCTCTTTTAAATGCTAGAGGAATTATCCACAAAGAGTGAGCTTTTATTTGCAACTTCTTGGTTTAATTGCTAAGAGTGAATCAAATGTAATGCCAATTATCTGATTCTATCACAATGTAATGTTCTCCTCCCCAGCATGCCCCCTAAATCTGTTCTAGGGGCTCTCCCCAACCCTCTGGAGCAGAATTGTGGAAGATGTGTGGGAATAATCTAGGTGCACGAGTGAAAAATCCGTGAGTTTACATGGCATTGTACTTGAAAACCCCTCTATTTTTCTCAGCATTGTTGACCCATCACACTAAGCAGCAAAAAGTTCTGAATACTGACTCTTAATTAAGGTGTTTAATCACAGAATGTGCAACTAGTAAGATATTTTGTTAAAATTCCTTGCATGTAGAAAGCAAATAATCCTAATGCTAAATCCAGCAGGTTCAGTTAAAACATTACAAATTTCTGATGAAAGACACCAGTTACTTAAAATGTTTTGCAATAGTTTTGAATTAAAAGGGTCATGTTTTGAATTCTGAACACATGAAAGAGGAAAATAGGATTTAGAGATATGGAAACTTGGAACCCATACATAATAGAAAAAAAAAATATGAGAGATGCCAGAATTGTCTAAGAAGCAAGTAATGTGATGTATCAGGAGAAGCAATAAACACATTTTCAACCAAAAGAGAACAATTTTGTAATCAGTTTAAGAAATCTTAAACATACAAAGCTCATCACTGATAAGCATAATGAACAACAGAACACCAAAAACTGCAGCATATAGAGACCCAACCAGTTTGCAAGGGGCTAACACCAAGAACGTATTATTCATTGGAGTGGTAATAGAACTTCATAGTTTGAGAAAAATTGATAAACTTCATAGATATTTCTTGCTATAAACACTGAGTCAACTAGATCAATGTGTAAACCAGGGATGGTCATTTAAGGAAAGCTGTCACAGTTTAAATTATAAAGAACACCTATAAGGCACTCTATTTTTCAGATAATATACAAAAAAAATCATCTCCCGTAACCTCTATCAACAAGTTTCTTCAGTTATTGACCAGAATGTGTTTGGGAATGCATGTATGTAAAACCTTTACAAACTATCCCCAAACCACTGAGAATTGTGTCTTAAAGACAGAGGTTTTACAAAAATATATTTACTGGAAATATAATTTCCAATATTTGTAAACATTTTTTTAAGAATCAAGAAACCTAAGTATTCCTTGGATTTCTTGCCAGCTAAATTGTGCATTTTAATTTTGATGTAAAAATGCTTTAATTTTTTTTTTTACAGATAAGATGACCTTGCATAATTTAAGTTAAACCTGGATAATTTCGAAGGAGATACAGTTCCCGTTTAAAACACCTCCTAATTGCCAGTACTTAATTGTTTCGGCCAAAAATCCATTTTTGGAAGACATCTGAGGGGTTACACGGCACCAAGCTTGGATGTTCTTTATTTCCTGTCAGGCACATCTTTAAGGCTGCGTTGTACAACGACTGGTCCTAGAAAAGTGGAGAGAGAGAAGACACATTTTTATCTAACTTTTTCTCCAAGGAGATTAGGGGGGGGGCATGCCAGGACTACCCACTTTAACCTTACAACAATGCTGTGAAGTAGTTTGGTCATACAGTGGCTTACGCAGAGTCACTCAGCAAACTTTGGGGCTGAGTGGGAATTTGAAACTGGCTCTGCCCAATCCAAGTACGACAGGTGATGATTGTACTATATCACACCGTCTCTCTAGTTCCGCCCATTAATCCAGCCAAGATTTTGTAGACTTCATGCATACTTGGAGAGACAGCATTCTATCAATGCTGACAAAGACTGATGATTCTGCAACACATTCCCCAGTGCTGAAAGCTGCAACTTTATTTACATCTTTGAATTTAGAGCCTGCTATATCCTAGAGGCTTACAGTGCTTTAAAGGTAGCTATATTTGATTTAAACAACAACAACAACAACACTTCCCTTTATCATAATGGGTTCACTGTTCTACAAAGGTATCTAAAAACATGGCTGTAAAGAGCTGCTCTTGAGAGGTACCGGGAGAAGGGAGAATGAGATCTAGAAAGTTTTTACATATGGCTCAGAACTACAGCTTTTTCTGCACATCTGAAGAACTTTTTCAGCTACCAGGAAGGAGCTGGAAAACCACACACATGTTCTGAAGGAAACAGTCATTCTAAGTATGTACCAAGTTTCAGACTGGGGGACAGGGACTTGCATAGAGGAGCTTATACGCAACAATAAATATCTATAAGAAGAACTTGCTCCTGTAGCTGCCCTATCGTATGGGAGCAGGACATGTAAATGTAAAACTCCTCCTCCACATTTAAATAACTAGCAGCTCCAAACTACAAAAGCTATATGTTCTCTTTTTGGCTGATTTTATTTGAGAATACCTCTCGGAGCTCCCATTTCTCTTCTGGAGGCGTTCTGCTGTTCTTCCCTTTGTAGTCACAGTCATGAAGTTGTGCTTCTCCTGCTAAAGCATGCAGGCACAGCTCTTTCTGGATGTTGTGTCTAATTTCATGATGTGCAGAATATTCAAAGTACTATATAAAGAAACAATTCAGTCAGGGAAATATCACCCAAAACTCAACCATACAAATCCACTGTGTCCCTTTGAACTCCAGATTAATGCTTACAGAACAACTTGATGCTTTGCAAGTGGAGTGCTTTATACACAATGCCTAAACCATGACAAGGGCATATGGCAAATGCAACGGGACATAATGGAGGTCACTAAAAACAGTAGGGTGAAAATGGAAAGATTTTAGTTTCCCTTCTGCCTCCTACTCAGAGACAAGGCAGGAGAGATAGCTATGTGGCAGACTCCCAATGAAACCAATTTGTACAGAGCAGATCCCAGAGCTGCTTGGAAAGGTAGGAGGCTCTCTGGAACAATGTAGGAAGTTGCACTGGGGCCGGCAGGGAGAATTGGTGCAAACTGCCTTCCCCTCCCTTATTCTAGAGGAGCAGCTTCTGCTTGACTCTGGTCCCTTCTATGAACAGCAAATACAGGAAGCCATTCCATTCATAAGAGAGACATTCTGGATCTAACCCAGGATTAGTATGAAAAGCCTGTGCAATGTCTAAGGATCCTAGAACTCTTGCAATTGAGAGGTGCTATCCACTCAAAGTTAAGCGCTTTTAAAGCCACACTGATTTCAGTGCTTAACTTTGGCGAGATCATATCCAAGGCATCTATCAATTGCAAGGGATAGAAGCAGTTGTCCAGCCATTGTGTGCCAGCACTGCCTTAGCAGTATAAAGTGAAATGCCTTCCACTGGCATGGCACCCTTGCCAACGCTAATGTAGACCAGGCAAATAATGACACTTGCAATATGCCCTGGACTTCCTTTGGGAGGACTGGTGGGATAAATATATATGCAACAACAACAACAACAATAATAATAATAATTTATTATTTATACCCCGCCCATCTGGCTGGGTTTCCCTAGCCACTCTGGGCGGCTTCCAGCAGAATATTAAAATACAATAATCTATTAAACGTTAAAAGCTTCCCTAAACAGGGCTGCCTTCAGATGTGTTCTAAAAGTCTGGTAGTTGTTTATCTCTTTGACATCTGGTGGGAGACCGTTCCACAGGGTGGGTGCCACTACCAAGAAGGCCCTCTGCCTGGTTCCCTGTAACTTCGCTTCTCACAGTGAGGGAACCGCCAGAAGGCCCTTGGAGCTGGACCTCAGTGTCCGGGCAGAACGATGGGGATGGAGACGCTCCTTCAGGTATACTGGGTCGAGGCCGTTTAGGGCTTTAAAGGTCAGGACCAACACTTTGAATTGTGCTCGGAAACGTACTGGGAGCCAATGTAGGACTTTCAAGGCCAGTGTTATGTGGTCTCGGCGGCCGCTCCCAGTCACCAGTCTAGCTGCCGCATTCTGGATTAGCTGTAGTTTCCGGATCACCTTCAAAGGTAGCCCCACGTAGAGCGCATTGCAGTAGTCCAAACGAGAGATAACTAGAACATGCACCACTCTGGCAAGACAGTCCGCAGGCAGGTAGGGTGTCAGCCTGCGTACCAGATGGAGCTGATAGACAGCTGCCCTGGAAACAGAATTAACCTGTACCTCCATGGACAGCTGTGAGTCCAAAATGACTCCCAGGCTGCGCACCTGGTTCTTCAGGGGCACAGTTACCCCATTCAGGACGAGGGAGTCCTCCACACCTGCCCGTCTCCTGTCCCCCACAAACAGTACTTCTGTCTTGTCAGGATTCAACCTCAACCTGTTAGCTGCCATCCAACCTCCAACCGCCTCCAGGCACTCAAACAGGACCTTCACCGCCTTCACTGGTTCTGATTTGAAAGAGAGGTAGAGCTGGGTATCATCCACATACTGATGAACACCCAGCCCAAACCCCCTGATGATCTCTCCCAACGGCTGCATATAGATGTTAAAAAGCATGGGGGAGAGGACAGAACCCTGAGGCACCCCACAAGTGAGAGCCCACGGGTCTGAACACTCATCCCCCACCACCACTTTCTGAACACGGCCCAGTAGGAAGGAGCGGAACCACTGTATGACAGTGCCCCCAGCTCCCAAACCCTTTAGACGGTCCAGAAGGATGTTATGGTCGATGGTGTCAAAAGCCGCTGAGAGATCCAGCAGAACTAGGAAACAGCTCTCACCTTTGTCCCTAGCCCGCCAGAGATCATAAACCAGTGTGACCAAGGCAGTTTCAGTCCCATGATGAGGCCTGAATCCCGACTGGAAGGGATCCAAATGGTCCGCTTCTTCCAGGCGTGCTTGGAGTTGTTCAGCAACCACTTGCTCAATCACCTTGCCCAAGAATGGAAGATTTGAGACTGGGCGATAGTTGGCCATGTTGGCCGCATCTAAAGATGTTTTTTTAAGAAGTGGTTTAATAACCGCCTCTTTCAGCGGGTGTGGGAAGGCTCCCTCACAGAGAGAAGCATTCACCACCCCGCAAAGCCCATCGCCCAGCCCTTCCCGGCTAGCTTTTATAAGCCAGGATGGGCAAGGATCAAGGAGACAGGTGGTTGGTTTCACTCGTCCAAGCAGCCTGTCCACATCCTTGGAGGTAACAGATTGAAATTGATATTAAACGAATATAAGATACCAAATTGTTCTTCTCTTCCTGTATCAAACTAATAGTATGAAATTTAAAAACAAATACTATTTAATAGAAGAGACCACTGAGATCAGCAAGTTACTAGGTAACCACTAAGGAATCAAATAATGGAATTATTGTCCATATCTTTTGATGGACAATTGATAAGTTTCAGTGTTGGAAATGTAGCTTTCCTATTTGCCACTACAGTACTTTTTATGATAGGGTAATTTACATAAAAATGGAGTGGTTTTTTTTAATTGAATGAAATTAACTATGACTTGCAACACCCTAGCTACATTTCCAGAGGTGCTACATTTAAGGGATGAGATATGTTCTGAACCATCTCTTCTCCACAAGTTGTGCACCAAGAAGAGTTTGTTAGAAGTTCAGTCATCTAGGAATGTACATAGGCTCAAAATGGTAGGTGGTTTTAGCATAGGGAAGACCACTCTAACCTCCCAGCATGAGGCTGTAAGTATGACAGGAAAGATGACTCAGGCCTGGTTGCTTAGACACCCACTGGTTTCCTCCTTGACAGCAAAAGTTCTAAAGACAAAGGAAAAAGCAGCAGAAGAAAGAGGGAGGGAAAGAGTAAAGATTATTAAGTTTACAAGGCAGAAATGAAGAGTGTTCCTGCAGAATAGACCAGAAGCAGACAAAAAGCTGAAAGAGAGATGAAGAATGCATGGCAGAGACAGTGAACTAGTGTAACCAAGCCAGTATATAGCATTATGGAAGTCATCCAAGTTATTAGCGTGAGGTTATAAAAGATGTGGACTCTGCAGAGGATGGAGACTCAAATTGAGAGTTGGTCTTCACTTTGGGTTCCACTGCATCTATGGCAATGGTAGGTTACTCTCCCCTAACACAATGCCCTCTTTTTTATACTGAATACCTTAAATGAGAGACATGCTTACAATGACAGACTCAAAGAGGAACATAAAGAACATCTGGTTTCCCAAATAAAACAGTGATTACACAGTAACTTCTAACCATAGGGATGACTCCAAATTTGGTGCTGCCCTTGGAGAGCTCCTTGCTCTTTATAACACAATGCAGTAATCTAACCTTGAGGTTACCAGAGCATAGACAACGGTAGTTAGGCTATCCCTGTCCAGGTAGGGGCGTAGCTGGGCCACCAGCCAAAGCTGATGGAAGGCATTCAGGGCCACTGAGGCCACCTGAGCCTCGAGCGACAGCAAAGGATCCAGGAGTAACCCCAAGCTTACGAACCTGCTCCTTCAGAGGAAGTGTAACCCCATCAAGAGCAATCTCCTACCCTTCTGGTCTAGGGAACCACTCGCTAACAGGGCCTGGATTGTGTTTCAGTTTGTTGGCTCTCATCCAGTCTATTACTTCCACTGCCTCACCTGAAGATGTAAAGGAGAAATAGAGCTGAGTGTCATCAGCATACTGCTGACAACTTACTCCAAACCTCCGGGATAACCCCACCTGGTGGTTTCATGTACATATTGTAGGCATGAGACCCTGATAAATTTAAAACATGGTCTGAAAACGCATTGCTGTGCTTATCTGCACAATTTCATAAAAACCGAATGCAACATTTTACCTGGTTTCCTCCAAGCCCGTGACATGTATACATAATCAATGGCTTGCCACCATTATTATTTTCTCCAGCATCCAGGCATGTTCTTCTCCCAACATTTTTTATCTAAGGAATGTAAAAAATGGAAATGTAAGTACAGAATAGCATAGTTAAATCCTCTACACATTTGCTTTATTTCTTCTTGTAAAAAAAACAAACCAAAAACCATACTCACAAATCCATATAATGGAGGATTCAAGTCGGGTACATATGCCTCAGGATAAACATTGCTAAGGTACCACGTAAAGTTTTTACATTGTAATTGTTGCTTTAACTCATATCTTTTTGAGAGGTCACCAAATGTTTTCTGTTGAAACAATACTAAACAGTGTTATAACAAAACCAAATCACAAATAATACTTTTTACTGAAAGTAAACACAGAGGGAATTTTAAAATTAATTTAGTTAAACAAGCTTTAAAGTATCTTTTAATAATGAAAATAGAGGTTGGAGGTCCATTTAGAAGCCACCCAACTTCTTGCAGCCCTCAACACATTTCCTACAATCATTATATGTTCTGATCAAATTATCCTTTTCCATGTATCCCCAAAGAATCAGAAGTGGAGCAAGAAACGCCACTTACCCAATAATGGTGGCAACCTGAATAATCACCCAATAATTCATTTTCTCTCTCTCTCTTCTATTTAAATAAGTAAATAATTGACATAAACTTATAGAGCCAGGAATACACACAAGCACACCTGAGATGCAAATCTACATTATCCCTTGCCATCCATTTTTAAAATAACTAACTTTAATTTTCTCCCTAAACAACTGGCCAACTTGGGGTTTTTGAGGTTATCAAATGTTGTTAATTCCATATTTACATTTAACATGACATAAGAAAAGCCTACTGAACCAAGTCAAAGTCCTGTCTAGGTTCAGCAGCCAATTAGGTGCCTATGTGAAGCACACAAGCAAAATCTGAGTGCAATAGCACTCTCCCCATTTGTGACTGGCATCCAGATGTAGACTGCCATTGACAGTAGAGGTAGAACACAGCAGTATGCTCTGTGCATTTGTTTTTTAAAGTCATCCAAGCTGTTTGCCATCATTGCATCTTACAGATACTGCCTGGTACTAAGCCTTCTAATATTTATCTTAGCTGGCTAATATTGCTTTAGTAAAATCAAGATTCTTTTTAGTCATTCTTTTAGACTTCACATATATTAATCAACTGAATGTTAAAGAGAATTATTGAGAAAGATCCTACTAGAAGTTGGTGGATGCAATCAACGGCACTACTCTAGTTCAAAGAGCTTCGGGAAGGTGTTGTATAAAAGATTAAATGAAGAGGTAATGGGCACTACTGAATCTATTCAATATACTGCCAAGCAGAGCAAATTGAATAAAGAGTGCCTACTATGTTTATATATTTTCACAATAAATAATTTTTGCTCACCAAGAACTTCAGTGCAGCAACTGATTTCTAATACCACCACCACCGTCACCTACTTGTTTAACTATTTTTGTTGCTTCTGTGTTTCTCCGGTAAAATATATACTTATATTCATCCATCCAGACTTCTGCAAGACGAACTTGATTACGGGTGATCACTTGAGTCCCTTTTGGAAAGGTATGGGGGCTCTTGCTGCGAAATACATGGCCCACAACTGAGCAAGGTATGATTTCCAGCTGGCCCCCACATTGCCACACCTGAAAAATAACAGTTTTACTTATCATCCTTTAACAGATTCACCAGATAGCAGGTAATATTGCTCTAGAAGCATTTGTATAAAAATGCTTTCTGAAATCAAACCCTGTCTACCCACATGCAACAGAGAAAAAAAACCATTTCCATCTTAAGATATTTTTGCAGTACTGATGCACCAACCAAGCACTCTACTAGGGATGGGGAGAGATCCAATTTAGCCCACATTTAAATATGAACCTACCCATTTCCCATTTCCCAAAACAATATGCAAACTGAAACACAGGCATTATTCAAAATTCGTATTTACAGGCATCCCCCCCCACTTACACGCAATCAACTCGCGCACGACTGCGCATATGCGTGGCTCCAGGAAATAAATAAGTACAGGGGGACACCATTTCATGTGGGGGTTCCGTTCCTGGCTCCTGCGGGCATTGTCGAAGTATGTATAAGCATGCCCCACCCTGTTACAGTCCATTTTCATGAGGATATTAAAAAATAATAATAATCACATACTATTCCAAAATGTTGAGAAACAAATTTAAGACTGGGAAAATGAGGACTGAAATGGTCAGATCCTTCCATCCCTACACTCTACAGTAGTTTCTCCCTCCCGGTTATCATTAGTCTAAGACAGGCATAGGCAACCTTGGCTCGCCAGATGTTTTGGAACTACAACTCCCATGATCCCTAGCTAAGAGGGCCAGTGGTCAGGGTTCATGGGAGTTGTAGTTCCAAAACATCTGGAGAGCCAAGGTTGCCTATGCCTGGCCTAAGACGAAGCTCATCTGGTCTCCTATAGGGAGTAGCTGAAATGCAACAGAGGTTTTGTCATTGCACCTTCACGTGAATATTGTGTCTCTGAACTTACTCGGAAAGACATTTCTATATTTTCTCCTCCCCATATTTCCATTTCTTCATCATAGCTTCCAACTTTGTAAAAGTAGTCCTTTGATATTGAAAAGAGGCCCCCTGCAAAAGTGGGCGTTCTGCAAAAAAGAAAAGGGGGGGGGGAGGATAATCTTTTACGAAGCTAGCAATTTCCCAATCTGGGGAAAGCCTGTTATTTTTCTTTTTAAGATCCCAAAGCCCATCCCTCTTCAGGAAAGCCTGATAAATGGGCAATCAACACTTTATGAACCATCGGCAAAGGCAAACAGCCAACAGCAGAGGGAAACGAATTAGTGAAAATGTTTGGCTACTATTTGGGCTTTGTAGAGAAGCTACTACCATGAGTTATATGCACATTAGCATCCATTTCAAAGCCAGAACAATAAAATAGTCAACAACTGTCATGGGAAGAAATTGCTTCTGAAATATGACTTGTGCAGTAGTTTTATTACTACAATGAAACAGTGCGATATGGGGCGGGGGGAAGGATTGCTCAACTCAACTGAAAGGGGGGGAATGTGCCCTAGTTTTAATCAGTTATTATATGCCCCACCACCATTTCTAAGGTAAATTTCAATGAAATCAAGGAGCTGTATGTAAACTGCATTCTGTAATGGTACAGAAATCCTAAACCCGAAGCAACAAGCAGCTTTAATTAGGGATGCCAACTTTTCTCTTACAGTCTCTTTCTGCCTTCAACAGCTGCATTGCTCAACCAGTTCAGATGTTCCCCTCATCCTACCTCCAAAGCCAAGGATGCCACCACTCAGGCTTTTGTTAGAGCAAACCTCAGCCAAAAAAGCAGCATTAGCATCCATAGCACTCTCAGTATTTAAAATTCAACTGATGGCTTTTTATATACATACTGATATACTTATATACATATATTCTACTGACAGAGCTTCTTCGAAGTGGTTCAGGTCCTACTAAAGCTTAAATTTTCAAGAGTTCTTTGAAAAACATGTTAAAAACCTGAAGTACCATGTGAAAAGAATACAAGATGTAGAAGACAGAGATTCTCTGATCCTTTTGCAATTCTTTTTCTTTTAACCAAAAAGAAAAAAAGTTACATGTGAATTATTCTTTGAAACAATATTCTCAAGTAAATATTTTGAAAATGGGAAAATAAATGAGATTAATTGCTTACTTAATAGGATACGTTTCATCTTTCCTTCTCTTGCCTTCATGCTCAGGAAGAGATTCCCATCCAAAGGACAAACCCCAGTCAAAATTCCCTCTATTATGGTTTTGACCATAAGGAGAAGGTTTCATAAATTCAAATGTATTTAGATCTATAGATGAAATATCAGGGCTTACGACACGAGTATTGTTTTCAGCGATTCTGGCCAACAATGGCTCTAGCCAGCCATAGAAACATTCACCTGAGAGAGGAAACAGGAGGTAAAATAATGATTATAATGCTGGATTTATCCACTTTCATAAAAGCAGTTACAGAAACATTTTACGGTAATTTCACTTAGGCTGTGATCCTATGCACATTTATTTGGAAGTAAGTCCCACTGAATTTAGTGGGACTTACTTCTGAGTAAGGTAAAGGTAAAGGACCCCTAGATGGTTAAGTACAGTCGAATTTGTCTATGGGGTGTGGCACTCATCTCTGCTTTCAGGCCAAGGGAGCTGGAGTTTGTCTGCAGACAGCTTTCCAGGTCATGTGCCCAGCATTACTAACTCTCTTCTGGCACAACGGGACACCGTGACTAAAGCCATAGTGCATGGAAACGCTGTATACTTTCCTTCCATAATGGTACCTACTTATCTACTCGCACTGGAATGCTTTCGAACTGCTAGGTTGGCAGGAGCTGGGACAGAGCAACATCAAGTGGATTTGAACTGCCAACCTTGCAATCAGCAAGCCCAAGAGGCTTGGTGGTTTAGACCACAGTGCCACCCATGTCCCACTTGAGTAGACCTACATAGGATTGCTCTGTTAGTTTTAAAAATCCACATGCTGGAAATGTTGTTAGCTTACAGATACCTGCCATGAAATATCACATACATGATCAAATGAAAAATATGGCACTTAAAAATATGCCTAGCATGAAATGAAAGCAAACTGATTTTTCCCATCCCAAACTTCAGCCCTAAACACAAAATACGGTAGATATTTTTAAAATTGACTAGTTTTGGCTTTCTCCCAAGATTCATGTGCATTTGTGTAAAAGCTGTCCTTAGTTTAAATAAACAAACAGTTTTTCTGCAATCAGTTCCATGTCTTTAAAAACTGTGCATTTTCAACAGCAATGCTTCTGTAGTGTTATTTGTTAGGAAAACAGTTAAAAGAGGACAAGGAAGAAATCAATACGGAAAGGAAATTTTTTTAGCTAACCAAACACTATTACAGTCCAACACTATTACTTACAGTGTGCATCCAAAAAAGTGAGGGTTTCTCCAGTTGCTATTGAAGCGCCTAATAATCGAGCAGTGATGAGCCCCTTTCTTTCCTTTTGTCGGACAACTTTAACTATCTGGAATTGTTTCACATAATCATCCAATTTATCCTGCAAGTATTCTAAAAAGACAACAAGACAGTCTTTGCCAATTTAATAAAAGGCAATTGTTAAGTTCACTTTTCATAACTAGCTACTCAATAAGAGGAAAGTCAAAATACATTTATTCTGAAATGCCTGTACGTAGTTTCAGTTTGAAGGGACAAGAGGACCTGCTTTTTTTGAAGAATGGGGGAAGGGAGATACGGCCCAAAATACACCAGGAACCCAAATTTGGGGGAAATGCAATTTCTAGTACAAAGCAGTAAAAAATGCCAAGTTATCATATCTTCTTGATAGCTCAGTTGGTTAGAGCATAGTGCTGATCATGCCAAGGTTGTGGTTCGATCCCCATACAGGACAGCTGCATATTCTACATTGCAAGGGGTTGGACTAGATGATTTGCAGGGGTCCCTTCCAACCCTCCACTTCTATGAGATTTTTTTTGAAAAGACATTCTACTGAAAAGCATTCTACTGATGGAAAGAGAACAAGTTTTACTCGTTTGGCAGGGCTGTCAAATAACGATAGTTACCCTTACCACTTTTATGAAGTAGGTTGGGCATTACTGAATTCTTTTCATAACTAAATTAGCCTTCTTATAGGTGTGTTTCATAATTTCAAAGGGGGGAAAGAGAGGGGAAATTTGCCTGGTCCTGACCTAAAGACTGTCCCTTTAAGACTGCTGCAAGATAGCAAGTCAATTGGCTGGTTCAGAGAATGCTTTCTCTCATTGCCACCCTGCACAGATTGTAGAGAGCAGGAGCCCTCCTTCTGCCATTCACAAAGGAGACTAACATTCCAGTGGGTCCTATATGCATGTACAATCCAATGCTTATAGGCAACAATAATTTGTCTAGGTCATGTGTGCTTAGGTTTCATTGAAATATTATGCCCTGCAACTGCAAGAGTAACAGTGGCAATGGAAGTGGGGCAGATGCATCAGGCAGATGTGGGAGAAAGGCATTCTCTCACTTCCACCACATGTAGAAAGTAGTGTCTGAGCCAGTCTTTCTTTACTTGCTGTGAAGCAGAACTACAGGCTTTCTTTCTTTGGCAGATAACGGAAGGGGAGGAGTCATAGCTGCCAAGTTTTCCCTTTTCTCGCGAGGAAGCCTATTCAGCATAAGGGAATTTCCCTTAAAAAAAAGGGAGAACTTGGCAGCTATGGGAGGAGTGGCGAGAGAAGGGGCTGTTGATGCACCAAAACAATAGCTACTAATTAAGATAAAAGCTCAGGTTGGATACTCTGCCAAACCATGGTTTAAGCTTCCAAATGTACAAACAACAAAGTATGATTTAGAGTTTCTCATCTGCTTTATTTTCCACCCACTCATCACCAGCTTCACAAGTCTGTAAATTCACTCCTGTCTCCATAGTGCAGCAGCCTCTTGAGACAAAAGCATAATTACAGCTATTGCTCTTATAAATTCAGATATCACATCAAGCCAGTTAGGACAAACCATGGTTTGCAAACCTATGTCAAGTCATGTTTTCAAATTCTAGTTTGGTGGCTGTTCACAAACCATAGTCAATTCAGACATCATGCCTAATGTAATTAAGCATTAAACATTAGACACTAAACTAAACATTAGACAAAGCATTAAACCGAGACAAAGAGAAAGCACAAATTATTTCAATTTGAGAGCTCTTTATACTTTATGAATATTAATGTTTTTGTTATTTAAAAAGTGCATATTTTCAGGAACACAAAATAACTTGAAAAACTTAAATGCGAAAAACCACACACAAACATTATACGTTCTTACCATCTACACTGGCATCATCCACCAAAATTATTTCCTTCAGTAATATTGCAGGGGAAGTGTACATTACACTGTGAACTGTTCTTAAAAGAGTAGACCATGCTTCATTGTGGAAAACTATAATAACACTTGTGGTAGGTAGTGGAGGACAGCGTTTAAACTTTTGCTCGATACATCTAGATGACAAAAACAGAGTTTTTAGAATGAAACATGGATTATAAGTCTGACACTTTGATGTGGCACAGATAAAGCTTGTTAAGTATGGCAGAACTTCTTTCTCACATCAATACTAATTATTAAAAAGTCATGCACAAGATCTGTGTGGAACAATTGTTTCCAGAGTATCCTAACAATACAGTAACATGTTTCATATTACATCGCAAGGGGCATGTGGCAATTTAGAATAATTGCCACCATAAAATGTCCAGGATTTACAATTTATCAAGGATTAGACACTTGTGATGAAAGAAAAGGGCATCCTTTCATCAATACATCTTAAAATAGGAGTGGGGAACCTTTAGACCCTAACTAGGCTCGCTAGACCTGCCCATTTGGCCAAACAGGCCATTCTGGCTAAGCCACACCCATCTGCCAATCACCTCACAACATATATTACATCAGTTAAGGGAAGGCAAAAAGGCAGCTGGGCTACCGGTAGGACAAAGAGGGATTCTGAAGTGACGTTGATCAGCTGATTGGCAGCACTTCAGCAACTTGTAGCAAATAGCCTTGCACAGTATTTTGAAGTTGCCACAATCAACTGATTGTCTGGGCTTCAAAATGCAGTGCCATTTTAAAGGTACTTGCAAAGAGCCCTGTGCTGTGCTATGAAATCCTGAAAAACCGTTGGCTATCGAGATCTCAAAGTGCCATGTCATCTGAAATCACTGTGATGACAGGTGTGTGTGGGGGGGGGGTCCTGACCTCATCAAATTTGCACAGAGTAAGCGAGATAAATATCTGGTCCACCGGTGAGTTTTAATTTCCAACCCCTTTCTTAAAGGAAATGTGTGAAAGGGCACCAAGCCCAAACAAATTACATCACAATCTATTGAATTTCTTAGATGCATTATGTGCTTCCATCAGAGATAATTAGAAGATTACTGTACTCTACTTACCGTACACAGCTTCATACTTAAAGATGCAAAATCACATAGCTACAAATTATGCTAATGATAGTGGCAAAAAAGCACATATTATGCAGAACATGGGGAATCAAAATCCCTTTTCAATATTTTGCATATACTGTATAAGTACACATGCAAAGACCAGAAATCCAAATATACTTCAACATACTCAGGAGGTCGTGTGTCTGGTCCAAGATCCCGGTGTAAAGAAATCCTGTCGCTTGCGAAAGCATTGAAACAATGTTTTTCATCCCCGCGTTCTTTTTCCTTCTTCTCAGCTGGACTTAAATTGACCGTTTTGAATGGTTTACCAGAAGCCCCTGGAGCATTAGAGTCCTGAGGGGGTCGATCCAGGTGAGGTGTCAGCTCTGCTGCTGTATAGGATCCAGGTAAACAGCGCTTCTGCCCTGCCTTTTGAGTTTGCCTAATAGGCGCTTTAATCTGCATTTTTGGCTTTGCAACTTTAATATTGTTCACAGCTTTTAATACTAGACCCAGTACATTATTAATCTTTCCATCTTTTGATGGGCTCCCAGGCTCCTCATTAAAATCCTGAATGCCAACTTCTCTTTGTAGCAGAAACACAAATATCAAGAAGATAAAAATAACGAAGGTAAACTTCCAAAGTTTCCAGTGGGACAAATGTTTCACTGTGTATCGTCTTAGCAGCCTTATGTAAGCCATCACGTCGACCCTCCACTTGTCCACGTATGCAAGTGCTTCCAATGATGCTATTCTTTATTCATAGAGGTAGTTAGATACTTCATAAAATGGTCATATCTGCAGAAAAGTTTTTTTTAAGTGTTAATAAATACTATTGTATAAATGGAAACTTTAATGCTTCATAAGGATAGATGCGTCTGCTTAATTAGGCACAGAGTAAAACCTGTGCAAAGCAGGATAGCATTCTTTTCAGCACAGTACTCAAGCTGTCTTCTCGTTTCTAAACTTACCACAATTTGCATTTGAATTTTGACCAAAGGCTACAAATAATAATAATAATAATAATAATAATAATAATAATATGTACCCCGCCCATCTAGCTGTACTGCCCCAGCCGCTTTGGGCGGCTTCCAGCATATATAAAAACATAGCAAATCATTAAACCTTAAAAAGCTTCCCTATATAGGGCTGCTTTCAGATGTATCCTAAATGTTATATAATTACTTATTTCTTTAACATCTGATGGGAGGACATTCCACTGGGAAGGCACCACTACTGAGAAGGCTCTCTGCCTGGTTCCCTGTAGCTTCACTTCTCGCAGTGTGGGAATCTCCAGAAGGCCCTCAATACTGGATCTCAGTGTCTGGGCTGAACGATGGGGGTGGAGATGCTCCTTCAGGTATACAGGGCCGAGGCCGTTTAGGGCTTTAAAGGTCAGCACCAACACTTTGAATTGTGCTCGGAAATGTACTAAGGCCCATACACTTGACAAATAATGCAAAATGTTTTATTCTGCCCTATTTATATTGTAATTACATATAGTCATGGTACACTAATGCAACTAACTGCAGTCAGATGAAGTGAACTTTAAAATTAAGCTTCAAGAAGCACTCTCTTACAACTCATAAACTCCTAATTAATCTCCAAAACACCACATTTCTATAGTAAGATTTCAAATATTAAAAAAAATCACATCAGCTGAAATATTAAAGCTCTAAAGCGCCAATCCTAAAATACTTACTATACAGGAAGTTCTATTGGATTCAATTGGATTTACTTCCTTAGGATCAATGGTGTGCGTTCAATTTTGGTTTTAGGGATAATTTTTAGGCACTTGCATTGTAGTCAGGTGGACAAAAAAAATAATCCATGTAGTTGGGAACCAACATCAATTTTTCTTGAGCCTGGGATTCCCACCCTTATAACTACAGAAAATGACAAATTAATTATACATCTTTACATATGTGATACTACTGCTAATCCATGGGTTAGGCAGTTAGTACTCATATGACATTCTAAAGATCACCACCTCCTTGTAAAGCTAAATGTATCAGCTAGCTAAAATGTGGTGTAGCCTGTGAGTCATGGGAAAGCCAACTACAACTACACACACCTCCCTTCTTTATGTCAACATCTTCTGTTGACCTTCCACATCACCACCAGCAGCAGTTCCTGGAAGGATAAGAAAGATCAGAGCCACCTATTCACACTCTTTTTTTACAATGCACACCATTTTGGGCAGAGCTTAAGAAAAAGCTTTTGAACCTTTAATAGTTTGCCCAAGTGGCAATTTGGACAGCAATATATATATACCTTGTGTCTCGCCTGCACAATTTCAGCAATTTCACCCCAAATCCCACCCATCAATACACTAAACCAGGCATCCCCAAACTTCGGCCCTCCAGATGTTCTGGACTACAATTCCCATCTTTCCCGACCACTGGTCCTGTTAGCTAGGGATCATGGGAGTTGTAGGCCAAAACATCTGGAGGGCCGCAGTTTGGGGATGCCTGCTAAACAACACATATTACACAACAATTAAAAATGTACAGGAGGATGCTCATATCTTCCTCCACCTCTGCCCTCCCCCTAATCCCCATGGGGGCACCACTGCAAGAAAAACAAAAAGATCTGGCTGCTCCCAAATGTTATAGCTGAATTCATTCAGGCCTGATCCAAGAGCCCTGCAGGATTAGACCAAAAGCAGATCTAGTCCAGCATCTTGTTTTTCACAGTAGCCAGCCTGGTGCCCAAGGGAAGCCTACAAGCAGGACATGAGTCCAGCTGCCCTCTCCCACAGCTATTTCCTAACAACTGACATTGGGGCAGTCTCCCCAAATCTCTTATCCCAAAACTTTGCAAAGAAAGGTCTTGGAGGCTCTGCCTGCCAGCTGTGTAGCAACAGTTCAGACAATGCAACACAGCCGGACCATTGGCCTGACTTCTTAGGGTCCTATGATAAGCCTTACATACCAGAGCCCACCTAACCCTAAGCATACTTACTCTGAAGCAAGTCCCACCGGGCTCAACCAAACTTACTCCCTGCAGTTTAAGATTGGAGCCTTACTACCGATATTTCATGTAGGCACTTTTCAAAGCACTTCATATGCCTAATCTCAGCACACCTTAAAACACCCTTGGCAAGGATACCCCAGGATCATCCCACACTGGGGATCCGTCCTAGGACAGGGCTGCCAACTTGAATAAAATACTGGGGTGGGGGCGGGGGCAGGCAAGCACTGCCCTGCATAACTGATCACATGCTGCAACACCCACACACCAGTTGAATGGCAATGCCCATCCACTTAGGCAGTGGGCAGCGTCCTCAAATACAGTGGTACCTCGAGTTACAGACGCTTCAGGTTACAGATGGTTCAGTTTACAGACTCCGCTAACCCAGAAAGAGTACCTCGGGTTAAGAACTTTGCTTCAGGGTGATAACAGAAATCGCACGGTGGCAGCGGGAGGCCCCATTAGCTAAAGTGGTACCTCGGGTTAAGAACAGTTTCAGGTTAAGAACGGACCTCTGGAACGAATTAAGTTCTTAACTCGAGGTACCACTGTACTGCAATTGGGAGGGGTGGGGGAGCAAAGGGACCTCGGCCCCTGTGGCTTAGGACAACAAGGCATGAGTTCGAAACATACCCATTCACGCAGTTATATGTGCCCACTGGGCATCATTGCCCAGGGGCTGCCTCTCAAGTCTGGCAATCCCCCACAAGCACACACATATACATATACACATTCTCTCTCTCTCTCTCCACTATATAGCTGAATCTAATCTATATCTATAAAAATGTCCCCAGAGGACTAGTAGAACCAGACCAGCAACCCACCCCCACCCCCCGCGCCTCATCCTTGCTACCTCGGGATAGGGCGGGAGAGGAGGAGCAGGAGGTGGGCGAAGGGCGCAACTGCTCCAACCCGGATCCTCCCAGCCTACATGGCCATTTCTGCAAACGGCTCTCCGAGCCAGCAACCGACGCTCGCCCCTGAAGCAACGGCAGCGGGCGACACCTCTCCCCCCCCCCCGCTGCTCTCCCTGAACTCCACCGACAGCCACCCAGCAGAATAAGCCCCGCCCTTACCTGTGCCAGCAACGCGAAGAAAGCGGTGTCGGCGTGGAAGGAAGGAAGGAAGGGGCGAGCGTGCCTCCCTTTGCCCTCCTTCCCTCCTTCTCCCCTCTCGTTCCCCGGCGGCGGCGGCGGCGCTCCGTTGCCAGGGCGGCGAGCGAAAAACCCTGGCCTGCGATTGGCCGCTCCGTGAGGCTCGGAAGCGCCCAGGTGAGCGTGGGGGCCGAGGAGGGCGTTCACTTGAGTGGCTCACCTGGGCAGCTCAGGTAAGGCGCGCGCGCAGCCCCTCCTTCCGCTCCTCCAACGGAAGGCCCCAGGCAGGCCCACGTGCCCCTGGCGGGCGCGAGAAACACGGGAGGCCCTAAAATGATCCTCCTCCTCCGCTGCCCTCTATGGCTTTTTGACGCCTGGAGGAGGCTCTGCTGCCCGGACGCTGCCGTTGTTTCCACCTCTTAGGCGACTCTTTACTGGGGTTCCTGTGAAGCTTATTTCCGAGGGGCAGAGGGGTGTGTGTGTGTGTTTTGAGCAATGGAAACTCCAGAGCAAAATTAATTCAGCAAACTGATGCAGGGATGAGCGCGTTCGTTGCAACGTGGAGGCAGTAAAAGGAAGCAAAATTGCATGGCCCTTGCTATGTGTTTTTAAGGCCCTGATGGAAAACAATGAAAAGGAAAGGTTCGCTGGCAAATTTAGGGTGATATATCAGTGTGGCTGTGACATATGAATGGGAGGGAGAGATGGAGTTTTCAATATGATGATTATTGAAGCGGATCCAGGTACCCGGGCACATTGCTAGAAACTTAATAGCGCGATTTATCTACTTGCACTGGTATGCTTTCCAACTGAAGCGAGATGAGTCTCCTTTTGACTGGACTTCCACTGTCCGTGGGTCCTTTACCGTTTACTTAATAGGAACAAACCTATGACGTAAACTTGCATGAAATAGGTACACCAATTTATGTCAAGTTGCAAATTTAGGCCAACTTTCTGAGGGGGGGGGGGGAAACAAAGCTGGCTTTTGTTGTTAGGGTTCAGTTTGCCTCTGAGCTCATTGAGGAAACTGGGGACTCAGCTATACAGCTGCAAATCAAACGTTTTCAGTTTGTTGTAAAGTGTATTATACAAATGTGACACTAGATGGCGATGGTGAGCTATGGCAAATTCAATATATATTTTTTCCAAGCATTTTTGTAAAAAAACATTTTTACAGCGTTTTCAATATGTGTCTAGATTCCACCTGGGACTCTTTGCAGAATGTTCAGCCAACCTACAAGAGATTTTTCAGAAATGGAGAACGGGGGAAGAGATCAGGGGGCTGCAACGAAAAGAACAGGGACATCCTAACAATGCCTCTGCAGGCAGCACTCAGTCCTTGAATCTAGAAAACACAATAATAGAATTTTGCACAGGTATCTCCACAAAGATTTTGTAAAATCTACATTTTATTGCGGGAGATGTCAGACACGCCGTGCTCGAAAATCTGTAGTAGCTACAAATAGTGTAAAGGAAAATGGAAAACTGCATGCTTGGAAATGAGAAGGAACTGTTTAACAGTGGAAATTGTGACAGGATGCTCTGAGATTGAAACAAATATGAATTGTAGGCAGAGTGTTATTGTTGCTTGCTTGAGTAATTTATAAAGAAAGATATATTTAGTTTGGCATCATGCATTTTATTTTCAAATTACACTGAAAAAAGTAATGTTGACCAGATGCTGCAGTATTTTTAGAAGTATTTACATTATTTCAGTTCCTTCCACACCAAATATGAATCATCTCCATTTTAACAGCATAAAGTAGATTTCACAGTTCTGTGTTCTTGTAAGGTAGCTGGGAAGAAATCTCACATTTCCCCTCATTTTTTATCCAGGTTGACTAGTCCAATTATGACGTATAAGAATAAGGTCCCATTGCTTTTCAAAGATTTTTCATAAAGCCAACTACATAAACCCCCGTTTTCCCTTCAGGAAAAGCTGATGCATGAGGTTTAATAGGTTTTATTGGTAACCATATATGTAATGTATTTTTGTTAGTGTTTGTCCTTCTGATGCTGTGGCCTGTCGGCTATGCAAATAAAGTTTGATTTGATTTGATTTGACACGGGTGGCACTGTGGTCTAAACCACTGAGCCTCTTGGGTTTGGTGATCAGAAGGTTGGCAGTTCGAATCCCCGCAATGGAGTGAGCTCCCGTTGTTCTGCTCCAGTTCCTGCCAACCTAGCAGTTCAAAAGCACGCCAGTGCAAGTAGATAAATAGGTACCGCTGCGACGGGAAGGTAAACAGCATTTCTGTGCGCTCTGGTTTCCGTCACAGTGTTCCGTTGCACCAGAAGCTGTTTAGTCATGCTGGCCACATGACCCGGAAATCTCTGTGGACAAACATCTGCTCCTTCGGCCTGAAACCAAGATGAGTGCCACAACCCCATCGTCACCTTTGACTGGACTTAACCTTCCAGGGGTCCTTTACCTTTACCTAAACAATACTCTACAGCAGCTTTCTGCTCTTCTTGATATGCTGCATGTTACTGCATATGTTTGCTCTGAAGTACCACTGAATTCATGGAAATATGCATAGAACTGCAAAGCCTTTTTTCTTGTTACTTTCATCCTATTTCTTCCACTTCCATTTCTTCTGTACAACCAATACTTTCCAGCATATTCAAGACAAATGGAAAAACTAAATATTTATCAATTTGCCAAAGCAATGTAGGCAAGTGTGTAAATTTTTGTTTTTTGTTTTATCATACACTCTGATATTTAATCCCAGAACTGTACTGTATCATGCTAACATAAGAGAGTAGGAACACAGGAAGATACCTTATGCAATGTCAAACCATTGGTCCATCAACTCAGTACAATGACTGACAGAGGTTCTCCAGGGATTCAGACCAGGGACTTTCTTGAACCTGGGATCCTTTGCAGACCAATCAAATGCTTTACCACAGAGCCATGGCTCATGTGCAAGAGGACAAGGATCATGCACCTTTAAGAGCTGAATAGAAAATAGAAAAGAGAATTGTAGCAGGCATATCAAGCAACACTGCTAAAATCTCTTCTACACAACTATCAAAGGTGCAGGAGCTCTGCCCCTTTGTACCTATGTACCTACTATAATGATTTTTGTTGCCACACATCTCTCACTGAAGTCAGTGACAAAACATCTCACACTGCTGCATAAAATATTCTTTTTGGGAAAAATATTATTTGTGGTTTCACTTTGGAAAATGTGCATCCCACTATCCTTGCGGTTCTTTAGACACAGTTCCTTTTGAAACGCTAAATGCAATGGTTATGGGTTTTATTTTTCAGCTACCTAGTGTAGGGGTTGCTTGTGTTTAGATTTGAAAGGTATAGAATTGATCGTTTTGGTTTCTCTTGCAACTACGATCATAAAGATACAATTTGACTGAGAACCTATTCCTTGAAACTATAGGACACAAAATATTTCAAGCATACTGTATGACAACAAGGAGCTTATATAAAGAGCTTGCTATAGTTGTATGTATATCCATAGCTATATATATATGCTGCTATAGGAAGCTTAAATCTCCAGTGTAAGAGAGCAATAGAAAATGCAGACACACTCTCTCCCTCCTCCTTCAAAGGCAGAGAATATGAGTTGCTAGGCAACACCATACTGAACACTGGACTCCTTTTTCATTAACATAACTGAACTGACCTCTCTTTCTCTCTTGAGTCCTTTCAATTCAAAGGCCATGTATTAGAAAGGAGGCTCAAGTTATAAAATGCTGCTAAAATATTGTTAAAAGCTCAAATGGAGTCTTCCCACTTAACGGTGAGAAAAAAATAGGGTCACCCTTGGAAAAATGTCACTCTTTTATCCTGAATTCAGGAGGGCAGATGGCTCATATGAACCCAAACAATTGGGGTGGGGTGCATGGGCGTAGCCAAGGGGGCAGCTGCCCCCCATCAAGTAAACAAATAACAATACAGTCATACCTCGATTTAAGTACGCTTCGGTTTGAGTACTTTCAGTTTAAGTACTCCACGGACCCATCTGGAACGGATTAATCCACTTTCCATTACTTTCAATGGGAAAGTTCGCTTCAGGTTAGGTACAGACTTCCGGAACCAATTGTGTACTTAAACCGAGGTACCACTGTACTTAACTGACCAACTGCATCACAGATAACTCAATTCTGCCCCCCCAATAAGGCTTCCCCCCTAAAATAAATCCTGGCAACGCCCATGGTGGGGTGACATGGAGAGTGCAGAGGAAAAGAATAGGAAAATTTATGGGATGAGAATGTATCGGAACACAGAATCTTCCAAACTAACAAATTTCAGGCAAACTGGCAATCCAAGGCATGGGATCAGCCTTGGATGGTCTTGATGGTCTTCTACATTAGTGACCAATTGAGGTGAAAACATGTTGTACAAAAAATAGGCCTTAGCGGCTCCTGAGATTTAGCCTGCTAACCCAGCTCTATTGGAATTGACTGTACTGTAATGCATCTAGATGTGACACTTAGCGGAAGTGTGCCAGCTTCCTGATACTCATGACATAGCTGCTAGTCTGTGGGTTACGGCCCCTTCAGCAGAAGCTGGGAGGCATCAGCCATAATCCCTTGGCTGTTCCCCTCAAGCCCTGGGGCAATTCCCTTCTGTTGAAAAGACATACCTGTGTATACTGCACAGCTTACCTGCACCCACCCCTCCCCCAAACTAGCCTGATGCCTTCAGGTGTAGATGTGGAAGATATCCCATACCCCAGTGTTGAAGTAAGATTCAACTGCCACTCCATTAGGTCTCTGTATGGGCAATAGGGAAGTGTGCCATTGCCTTGTCTCAGGCAGGCTTCTGTTGATAACACCATCAGAACAGGTTGTTTTACTTCAGGCATAGGCAAACTTGGCCCCCCAGATGTTTTGGGACTACAACTCCCATCATCCCTAGGTAACAGGACCAGTGGTCAGGAATGATGGGAATTGTAGTCTCAAAACATCTGGAGGGCTGAGTTTGCCTATGCCTGTTTTACTGCCTTTCTTCCCTTAGAAAGCTTGGGAACGGGTATCCTCTGTGACATGGGAAGGTGAGCTACAGCAGGAGGAAAGAGGTTCCAAAACAGGTAATTGGATAAACGAAAACAACCCTAACACAGAGGCTCTCTGTCCAGAAACAGAGAACAGAGCTATGGCCTTTCAAACAAAAGGTGGCCTTCAAATTAATAGCTCCGGTAGCTAAAAACGGAGTTTTAAACAAACAGATCCAAATATAATCTCCAAAGATAAATATGGGCAACTCTATGTAATGCAGCGAGTCAATTTGCTTTTCTCTTAAAAGCCATTTCTATGTTTAGCTCCGGTAAGAACAAAGTGAAAAAGAAGCAACAATCGGAACTCAGTAAAGACTGTGGTGTAGTTTCATATCTGAATCAGAGGATGTGGATACCACAGCATAGGGGAGGAACCTTCAATCAACTGCAAGAACTATAACAATGAAATCTTAACATCAGTCTTGAAGTGGAAATCAAGTTTAAGGTGGATCGAAGTGGCAGAAGTTCATATGACCCATACCGCCTTCTGAAAACCCCCTGTTAGTTTAAACTGTGTTTTAATGGGTGTTGTGTAACACATTCTGTCATTTCTACTGTAATGCAGAACAAAAACAAACCAATAAACCCCTCTCCCCACCTTCCCTGGCCCACCTTTATTTAACTTTTGCTCCCAAATTATGGGATATAGTACATAAAGATAGATTTGAAGAAATATATTTATTTTATGTATACATTATTTTCAAATTACGGTAGTAATCCATTACAGTTGACATGAAAAATACCAAAATTCATAAAAAAATGCAAATCATATGACAAAAACAAGTAAAACTGAAAAAAACACACAGAAACATTGAACTTGCAACAAACTAAGCCAGGTAAAGCATATGTAAATATAGTATTTAAAAAGGTGAGGCATATCTCTTTCCACTTAAATTATGGCCTGCATGCTATATTGTAGGCACTGAAACAAGCCTCTCAGAAAAAGCCATTGGAATTCTTTGAGGCTACATAGACAATAATCACTTGATGAAAGACAGTTTTACACAATAATCCAAATAATGAATTATACAAATGAAGTTAAGTACGTTGTCGTTTCTACTAGAAGTTCTAGTAATAATAATACTTTGGCGCTCTAAGCATGGAGGACAACTAGATCTTTAATCAAAGCGTTTCAAACTGTGAGAACCCTGGTTTGCTAAAGTTTTGTAATTGGTCTGTCCCTGATTTTATTGCTTTATCTGCCAAGAGGTGCTTTGTTGTAATTGTATTTTCAATTCTTTTATATTGTATTTTAAAATCATTTTTATGAATTATAAAATCATAATAATTGCAGAGTAGTGTGCAAATAACGTTAGCTAAAAAATAAACGTGGTAGAATGAAATTCAAATCCCTCCCGTTCAGCAAGATAGCCTTAGGGGAAGGGACATTGTTTCAGCTTAACCCACTTTGCCGAATGGTTGAGGCTGAACATCTCGAAAGAATGGCAAGTTACGTATGTAATCAGTAAATACCGTATATCCTTAGGGAGCTACTGGTACCTTGCGCAATTACGTAATGATTTATGTAGCATACAATAGCAAAATAAATTAGTCATTGATAAAATAAACTGGGGTAGGGGAAGGGATTTTTTTTTTTGAGTCTTGGTCTGCTTGATCTGGGATTCCAGCTGGGAAAACGAAGAAGTGTGCATGCACACGAAAGCTCATACCAGTAACAAACTTAGTTGGTCTCTAAGGTGCTACTGGAAGGATTTTTTTATTTTGTTGCAAAAATAAAACAGAACTGTGAGACACAAAGCATTCTTGTGGTCTCCCCCCCCCCCTGCCTCTGAGGACCCCGATTATACACCATTTCAAAAGCGTGGCCGTGCTCCAAATAAATCACCTTTACGAGGGTGATGTTTGAAGGCCAGTGAAGGAGGGTGCAGCTGGGAACTCTCTCTGCCACACAGCAACCTTCAAAGGACGTTCCAGCTGGGGCTGTTGTTCCCTTACACCAAAGTGATTTATTTGGACTGCAGCCAATACCTACAGGTGGGTAGTAACAGACACTGATTATCTTTTAAATTTGCTGAACTCCCTATGTGCTAAAACTGCCTCTTCCAGAAGACAGATAAATCTAAAAGTACACTCCACTTTTTTTCAATGGGAACTAACTGAGCATGCAGTATCACAAAATACACAGATTACAGACCTTTCTCTGCTTGTCCTGTCCTGTCCCCCCCGCCATTTAAGATAAATACGTACAATATTGCTCAAGTTCTTAATGCTACGCGTGCCTTATCAAGTATTTCCTTTCTGATCTTGGGGTAGTTTGGATGTTGTTCTAAAACCTGTTGGAAGAAAACATATTCATAGTAAGCAGTTAAGTTATTACTTTATTGTTGTTGGTGTTCATTAAATTTGTATACCTCCCTATATCTGCAAGCCTCAGGGTGGTTTACAACACGTAGACGCATAAAGTTATGTCTCGCTGTAAACTAAAACAAGTAGTTAACTATACTACTGTTATATATCTAAAGCTATTTCACTGCCGCATATGTCAATACTGTCATTACTAGGACAATGCTAAACTTTAATGTTTTCCCCTTTTCATAGAACTCACAAGCAAAGAAACATGTTTGTAAAAAAAACAGTTTACCTTATGACAAACATTGATTGCATCAATGTACCTCTTGGCTTTCAGGTAATTAAATGCCAACTTGAAACCTGTAAAAAAATGATGTCAGAGGTTAACACAAAAGTAGCATTCTCTTTTCATGTAAACCTAGGATTTTACAAGGGGTGCTGAGAGCTTATGGACACCAGCTGCACCCCCTTTGAACAAAGTTCCTTTGGCAGGAAGAATGGGGTAGGCATTTAATAAATATGTAATAATAATTAATAATAAATTTTAAAACCTACTAACCACAGAGAGTTTAGCCAGAGAGCTGGAGTGGATCTCCCCAGTCTTGGCTGCAAAGAATCACCTCGGTTTTTGCTGTCTATTTTGTTGTTTCTCCAGCTTGTCAGCCGCCTTTTATATAGTAATATAGAAAGGCGTTGTATGAATTAAAAGTGAAGTGAAAATGAGATGAAGTTGCTAAGGGTGAACCTACCAATTGTTGGATTTGTTTGGTTTCCATATTTCCAGGCCATCTCATAGTTTGCAGCTGCATCCTTATATGCTTGTTCTTTCTCCATTATGTATCCCATATATTCATAAGCTTTGCAACAAGACTAAAAAGAATAATAATAAAAAAATCTCTGTCACCGGGACTTAAAAGCCTGTTGGTCCACTGAATTGTAAGCTGAAGTGCTGTTGGCCCTCACCACTGTCAGCCAGTACAAGGAATGCCCGCCTCATTTTGCCTGCTTTCCATAAGATTAGTTGCATTAATTAAAAGACTCGCTGTGGGTTAAACCACTGAGCCTAGGGCTTGCCGATCAGAAGGTCGGCGGTTTGAATCCCTGCGACGGGGTGAGCTCCCGTTGCTCGGTCTCAGCTCCTGCCAACCTAGCAGTTTGAAAGCATGTCAAAGTGCAAGTAGATAAATAGGTACCGCTACAGCAGGAAGGTAAACACCATTTCCGTGTGCTGCTCTGGTTCACCAGAAGCGGCTTTGTCATGCTGGCCACATGACCTGGAAGCTGTATGCCGGCTCCCTCGGCCAATAATGCGAGATGAGTGCCGCAACCCCAGAGTCGGTCACGACTGGACCTAATGGTCAGGGGTCCCTTTACCTTTACATTTAGGAGTAGAAAAGCATTAATAGAACAGATACAACATTACTTATGGCCTGTCCGTTACCCTGTTATGACGAAGGCACCGTTTTAACAGGTCACTAGCCATATCGTATTTTGAAGACTGAATGAAAATGTCAGCGAGGAGAAGCCAACTTTTTTCAAACTCTTCTGCATCAACGGGATTCCAGTTCATCTTTGAAATGCGCTTCAACTGGTTTCTGGCTCGTTGGGTTTGTTTTAAGATCATGTAAGCCGTGGCCATTCCCAAAAGTGCTGGGATGTGATCTTTCTGCAATAAACACCAACATGACGCGACTCAGAAGACAGAGGACCCAGTATAAATGTCAACATTCTCAAAAGGACAGTGCTTTGCCCTGACAGCGGCTGGTTATTCTAGCTTAGCACTTGGGCTGGTTGAAAATAATAATAATCACAACCCCAAAAATGCCTTTCTAAATCCACAATGTGATTAATTCAATAAAACTTCACACAAACAGACTTATTACATGAAAGAAAAACAGTGGCAGTAAGAAACTTACAAACTGGAGGAGGGGGGGAGGAGATTCCCAGCATTCCTTACTGATGTTTATTATTCTGTTACGAACACCTCTGAAAAGAATAATCTTTTACCTAGTACAACTACACTCTGAAAAAAATGATATTTAATATTGTCAGTTTGCATTTCTTAGTGCAGAAAGTATTCATCTCGTGTGTAAAGATTCTTTTCTATTTTAATACAGGAGAGGCTACTAGAGGCTTCTCTGTGTGAGAGAAGCAGAGGCAGAAAAGGTGCTACTGGAATGAATTCTTTATTTATTTTTTGTTTCGGGTTAATGATTGTTTGGGTTATACCTTCTGGGAAGCTGCTTTGAAGTAGTTCTCTTATCTCTTCCAATTAAGGTCATGCTGACTATAAATATAAGCCACTTTTCTATCTCTCTTCCTTCTGGTGTGGTGTTTCCGTTTCTGTATAGTGTTAAGGTTTAGTCTTTTTATGAGTTAAGTCTGTAAGTGCTGCAACTCTGTATGGGCTGAGCCAGTCCTGACTGTTTTGGATTTGATAACCATTACACTACATTTGCCTTCAGCAGAAGTAAAGCTCTGCTGAATGAAGTACTATTGCCTCTGGTCTATTTTTTGGAACTCTGCTGAACTCTGCAACATGTTTTAAGGTTTTCCTCCACACGTATGACAAATATAATCTACTATTAAAGCAATGGGCAATGCACAGAATACATTTATTTGTAGGTATGAGGTTCCTACACATGCACAATAGACCTGTGTTCAACTGAACAGACACTGTAAACATCCTACCTCATCAACCACAATTTCTGTAAAGGCGTTTAGCGCTCGCTCAACATTTGATTTTTGTTTGGTTGCCACAAGGCAGTAATTTTCCATGATGCGGAGCTGCACATGGCCTTGAGCTGTCTGGGGCTTCAGTTCTTTTAAGAGCTTCTCTGCTGTTCTCACAGCCAGCTGCACAGACTCTTGCTTCTCCGTTGAGCTACTTCATACACACATGCATAAAAGAAACAGCATCAGTTCTTGTGTATCAGAAAACTACTCAATCGGGATTTTGAAAATAGCTAGAATGAGCCCTAGAAAGCCGGCTGACAATATCACGCAATTTTAGCCTTTACGTGTTTTTAACTGTCATCAACTTTTATCCATGATGCATTTTTATAGAAATCAGTAAAAAAAAAATCTGGTTCCCATCATTTCCCTGCTTGAATCTAACCCGTCACTCACTGCTGGCCCCCCAAAAAGAATTTGTAGAGACTCTTCTATGCGCCAGTCAAGATACACCAAAACAAAACACTGCACTAAAATACTAGGAGTTCTAAAAATCTCATTGCCACTCACTCTGCGTCACCGTCCAGGTGTTCAAACACTTCACCTCCCACTGTTTCATTGTCAGGGTTCAAGCAGATTTCAATCATATTATAAACAGCGTTTTGTCCCCAGTCATTGTCTTTCCTCGCTTTGTTAAAATGTCGAAGTGCATCATTTGGTTCGCCAGTGTACCTAAACAGGAAATCACACTTAACAGCTTGCATGAATTGAAACACAAGGAAACAGGGAAAATGATGCTGGCAGGCAGCTGTATTTGGAAAGGAAGAGTCCAAGGAGAAAGAAAAGAGGGAGCAGAGAGCCAAGGACTTGCAAAGCAGGAGTAGAGAAGTGGATCTGGCTGGTGGGCTGGATCCAAAACTCCCGTGGCCCCAAGAGCCACCACTTGTCAACCACTTGTCATCACATGACACCAGGTGACTCAATTTCAAAAGGAAGAATCTTCCAGCTGTAATTTGTTTTTTGAATTTGGCACATTTACTGGGCCATAGGGAAAAGGCGGCAAATTCAAAAGACCCTGAATGGGGCCAGCAGCAGAAAAAGGAGAACTGGAATCACCCTCTAAGTGCACTCTTGAATCTTCTATTTCAGTTGGACCCCACAAATTTATCTGTCCTGCGTGTGACATCATAAGATGTCAGCAGATAGATAGGTGGGACTTTGTTTGGGCCAAACTATCATTAACCCTGCAGAGTGGAAATTCTCCCATCACTGTTGTAAAGGTAGGATAGGACAAAGAAAACAAGTGAACTGAAAGAACTAGACATTAACACGATTTGAATTTGCTTGGCTGGCGTGTCATGAAAGCAAAGGACACCAATCCCTTTCTTACTATGGTTACAGGTAGGTAGCCGTGTTGGTCTGGATCGAAGTAAAATAAAAAAAATTCCTTCAGTAGCACCTTAAAGACCAACTAAGTTTTTATTTTGGTATGAGCTTTCGTGTGCATGGTATCTGAAGAAGTGTGCATGCACACGAAAGCTCATACCAAAATAAAAACTTAGTTGGTCTTTAAGGTGCTACTGAAGGAATTTTTTTTATTTTCCTTTCTTACTATACTAGTGATTTTCTAGCCACACCTACCAGAGATACAATCCTTTGCAATAGTGAAAACCTGGCTCGAGTTTTGTCCTGGGGGAATGTTTCTCAGCCATGGCAATAAATCTTGGAACTTCTTCTAGCTTTCCAGCTCTTCTTAACAGGTCAATTAAACGTGATAGCGTTGCATAATTATCTGTTGGTGTAAGCATTCCGGGCATTACAGAAAGCAAGCACATTGTGAAAATTAAACACAAGAAAGAAGCATAAAAATCTAAGAGTGTTAAGTAAAACCAGAACTATACTGTTTGGTAGGCAGAAGAGGGACCCTTCTGTGCCGCCAGAGAGATGCTGGTGTCACACTCTGCGGGCAGCTGATGGAAGCCACCCACTCTTCTGGCCTGGTGCAAAGGGAGCTTACATTGCTCTGCCATCAACGTGTAGCTTTAATATAAAGATTTGTTAAAAGGGAGCCATGAAAAGAACTGATGCTCACCTGGGCTGCGTTCCAAAAGCTGCTGGAAATGAAACACCGCTTGTTCGTAGTCTTGTTTCCTGAACATGAGGTCAGCCATCATCTACAAGCACAAAGCAGAGATGCTAATGAAACAGAAAGCAACACAAAACTTTATCCGCAGCAATTTTATCCTGCAAAATCAGCCTATACCGGAGTGCAAAACTCAAATGGGCTAGAGGCTAAACTCTTCTTCACACACCAAATGCCCAGGGGCCACACCCACAGCTGTTAAAGAACAAAAATTGACCAGCTTCAATGGTTCCTTGGGATTTGCGTTGGGAGCAGTGATTTTTTTAAAATTTAATTTTGTTCGTAAGTGATCTGGAGTCGGGGTGAGCTGTGGAGTGGCCAAGTTTGCTGATGATGCCAAATGGTTCAGGGTAGCA
Source organism: Zootoca vivipara (assembly GCF_965207765.1). Classification (NCBI taxonomy): domain Eukaryota; kingdom Metazoa; phylum Chordata; class Lepidosauria; order Squamata; family Lacertidae; genus Zootoca; species Zootoca vivipara. Next base: position 26,501,329 of record NC_142582.1, on the reverse strand, counting down.
AATACAAAAAGGGATTGTGAAGACCACAAAAAGGAACTCCCCAAGTTGGGTGACCGGGCATTAAGATGGCAAACATGATTCCATGTAAGTGAGTGTAAAAATTCATGGTATATGCTAATAGGATCTGAACTAGCGGTGGCTGAACAAGAGAACTCAGGATCGTGGCAGGTAGTTCCATGAAAATGCCATTTATGTAGAGAATGGCAGGGTTGCTATGAACCACATTAAGGCTCCACAATTGTTGTTTGACAGCCCTTGCTTCTGCATACCTCTTTCTCGCATAGGTTTCTCTCCATTTTCAGAGGTTAGTGGGTGCACCTTTGGTCTGTACCCCTCTGTTTACAGACAGTCAATGAGGGCAAGGAGCAGGGCCATTTCTGTGGTGGTTCCTATGCTCTCAAACACCTGGCCAAGGGAGACTCACCAGGCAATCTTTCTATATAAAACTTCAGTTGGCTTGGGAAAAACCATTTGTATCAAAAAGCTTTTGCTTGTTAATGCCTGCTAGCTGTCAGCGTTTGAGTTTAGCACATTGCTGGCATTTTTGTACTAAATATTAAAGTTTTTTTAAAAAATAATTTTGTCAGATTCTCTTTTGACATTAAGTGGAAACTCGGTTTTCGAGAGTCTCAGAAGTCGAACGTTTCAGCTTTTAAACGCCGAAAACCTGGAAGTAACTGGTATGGTTTGCGAACGTTTTGGAAGTCGAACTGTCTTCCGGAGCGGATTACGTTTGAAAACCGAGGTTCCACTGTAGTTTTTACCATCGGTACACTGCTCAGTAGAGAAAAGCTGCTCGTGCATTCAGAAGACATTACAGAGGTGTCCCTTTAATGTTTTTCTTAAAACCTAAAATAATGTCATTAAATAGTCACCCTACAGAGAGCATGTGTATAACTGACCATGGCAGCTGGCGCATTATCTGGATCGCTCTTCAGCAACAGAGCACACTGGCGCTGGCATGCATCCACATCATCGTGTGCAAGGTACAAACGGGCCAGTTCTAGCATCACCTGAGGATTCAAATAGAAGTAGAAGCTCTTCGCTAATTTTTCATTCTATTTACAACATGCACCCCCTCTTAAGCAAGGCTGGAGGGAAAACGGTTCCTCTTGGTGCTCACTGACCTTGTTGTCCGTTTCACAATGAACAAGAGCTTCTTTGTAGAATTTAATTGCTTTCTCATAGTTCCGCTGGGCCGCTGAATGCTTTGCTATCTCTGCACAAATTTCAGCTGCTAGTTGCTTCTGTACAGGAACCGCGTCCAGCTGCTCTATCTGAATCCGCTTCAATACTCTGGCCTGCAATTCCTGAGCCTGGTGGAATAGCAAAGGAGGCTTCCAGTAGGAAATAATAATATCGGATGAAGTTGAGGGCGGGTGGATTTGGAGCAAGTTGTGCATTTTAAAAAGGACCGATTCTCTAATTCAGTATTGTGTGTCTCCTTGTCTTGTTATGTGCAACGTAAGAGTCGTAGAATTGTAGAGTTGGAAGGAACCACAAATGTCATCTAGTGCAATGCAGGAATCTTTTGCCCAACGTGCGGCTCGAACCCACAACCCTGAGATCAGGAGTCTCATGAGCTCACCAACTGAGCTAAGAGGCCAAGTTAACTCTTGTGCTTGACTGGTGGGAGCAAACAGCTGGTCCTTTGTTGCCTGACATACCTTAACAAACTGAACAGTCAAAGGTCTGCAGGTGGAAGGAAGAAATACAGTGACTTTTGTAAGGGAGGGCAGGAGTTGTTTTAACATCACTAATGTAAAATAGTGAGGAAAAAAATGGAAAAGTTGAAGTCACCCAACACATGCAATAGGGGAATAATTCATTATCATCATTAAAATGTTTTTTGTTCTGCTGGTGCTGACATGAAACTCATTGGGTGACCTTGGGCCAGCCACTGCATCTACATCTAACCTACCTCACAGGATTGTTTGTGAGGTTTATATAATAATAATAATAATAATAATAATAATAATAATAATAATAATAATAATAATTTATTTATACCCCGCCCATCTGGCTGGGTTTCCCCAGCCACTCTGGGCGGCTTCCAACCGAATATTAAAAACAGTACAGCATCAAACATTAAAAACTTCCCTAAACAGGGCTGCCTTCAGTTGTCTTCTAAAAGTAAAATAGTTGCTTATTGCTTTGACATCTGCTGGGAGGGCGTTCCACAGGGCGGGTGCCACTACCGAGAAGGCCCTCTGTCTGGTTCCCTGTAACCTCACTTCTCGCAATGAGGGAATCGCCAGATCTCAGTGTCTGGGCTGAATGGTGGGGGTGGAGACGCTCCTTCAGGTATACAGGACCGAGGCCGTTTAGGGCTTTAAAGGTCAGTGCCAACACTTTGAATTGTGCTCAGAAACATACT